>NC_081407.1:631648835-631948835 GCF_030272615.1 Cryptomeria japonica
AGTTGCAAAATTTGAACCTTCTTTTCATGCATCTACATCATCTACCGACAAGAGTGATTGGAAAGCCTTATATGCTAAGGAATTGGAGGAAATAAAGAAATAAGATGAAGAGTTTGAGCAAATTGAAGCCCTATTTGCTAGAAAAGTACCTAAAGGTCCAGCGAGAAGTAAGTATATCACCTTTTAAATGTTTTGCATGTAATAAGATAGGTCATTTTGCATCTAGATGTCCTGAAAGGAATTCAAGATTTGAGGAAAGAGTTAGAAGATCTTTTAGACCTAACCATGATTATTAGAACAAGCATAAGTACAAGAGAAAAAAAGAAAAATCATGCTACTATGCTGATGAGGAAGGTGTGGCTGATTTTGATGATGAACCGATACAAGATTCAACTAGTGGATCCAGGAATGGAAAGGAATGGGTATTTTTGGCTATCAAGGAAGATGATCAGGTACCTGAAGAAAATGCCCATGCTACTAAAATTGAAGACAAGGATGAATGGGTGATAGACAATGGATGTTCACATCATATGATTGGAGATAAAAGGAAGTTTCTATCTTTGCAAGAATTTGATGGAGGTCTGGTTAGATTTGGAGATGACAAAGAATGCATGATCAAGGGAAGAGGAACTATATCACTGGATGGTAAGAATGATATTGATAATGTTTATTATGTTGAAGGTTTAAGGAATAATCTTTTGAGTGTCAGACAGTTTATGGATAAGGGATTTCAGTTACAATTCAAGGATGGAAAATGCAAGATTATCAATAGATCTGGACTGGAGATTGCAACCGGTACTCAGACTAAAGGTAACATCTTTCATTTGAACTCTCGTGAGGTTGTGTCATGTGAATTTTGATTGCATTGTAAATATCAGTTCTACTAAGGCAATTAGAGATATACCTAAGATTGTGAAGCCATAATCCGGTATGTAAGGAATGTCAAATGGGAAAGCAAGTCAGAACTTCTTTTAAGAGTATACAAGACAAATCTAATGATGTTATTGATCTTCTTCATACTGATTTGTGTGGTCCTACTAGAATCAAAAGTTTCCAGCATGATATATTTTATGCTAATCATTGATGACTATTCTAGAATGATGTGAATTACTTTTCTAAGGGAGAAATTTGAAGCATTTGAAAAGTTTAAAATCTTTAAAGCTAAAGTTGAGATAGAGACAAGATTGAAGATTAAATGCTTAAGGTTTGATCAGGGTGGAGAATTCACATCCGGTGAATTTAATAGTTATTGTGAAAAGAATGAGATAAGGAGACAATTATCTACACCCTGGAAACTTCAGCAGAATGGAGTTGTGGAAAGGAAGAACAAAACTATCTTGGATGCGGCTAGAACTATGATGATGGAAGATAATCTAACTCATATCTACTAGAGAGAAGCTGTGAGCATGATGATATACACATTCAACAAAGTTCATATCAAGGGAGACACTGGTAAGACACCTTATGAGTTATGGTTTGGTCATACACCTACAGTTAAGTATTTTAGAATCTTTGGTAGTAAATGCTATATCAAAAGAGATGATTCCATTGGAAAGTTTGATCCTAGATGTGATGAAGGGATATTTCTTGGTTATTCTAATGAAAGAAAAGAATATAGATGTTATAACAAAAAATTGTAGAGAATTATGGAGAGCACTAATGCCAAGGTAGATGAGAAAAAAAAATCAAATCAGAACTTATGAGAGAGAACCGATAATGGAGATGATCATAAATGAACCAGTAGCACCTGCACCAAAATGAAATGTTGAACCAGTTACTCCGACAATATCAAAAAATTCAACAGTAATTAAAGATCAAAGCAGAAGAACATAAAGTCAGAAGACTCCTCAGTATGTAAGGTTGAATCATTCAGAAGATCAGATAATTGGAGACAAGAACAAAGGAGTGATGACAAGAAGAAGGTTGGCAGCCGATGAGGTATGTTTAATTTCTCAAATTGGACTGACATCAATAATTGAAACATGTAAAGATGAAATTTGGATGAAAGCTATGGAAGAGGAATTGGATCAAATAGAAAAGAATAACACATGGACTTTAGTTCCCAACCTAAAAATAAGAATTTTATTGGAGCTAAATGGGTTTTTAGGAATAAATTGAATGAAGATGGACAAGTTGTGAGGAAAAACGATAGATTGGTTTGTAAAGGATATTATCATAAGGAAAGAATTGATTATGATGAAAAATTTTCTCCAGTAGCTAGGATTGAAGCTGTGAGATTATTTCTTACTTATGCCACCCATAAGAACTACAAGGTTTATTAGATGGATGTTAAGTGTACATCTCTGAATGGAGATCTTGAAGAAGAAGTTTACATTGAGCAACCTGATGGATTTTCACTTTTAGATGACAAAAAAATGGTTTGCAAGATAAGGAAAGCTTTATATGGATTAAAACAAGCCCCAAGAGCTTGATATGCAAGATTGGATAAATATCTTTTGAAGCTTGGTTTCACTAAGGTCAAAGTGGTTATATATTGTAGCCCCTTTTTGGTAGATACTGTAGCTCCTTTTTGGTAGATATTGTAGCTCCTATGGATTCACAAAAGGAATAAACTATAAGGCATAAGGATGAATCATGTTAAAGACTAAGTGGTTAGACAACTAAAATGATTAATAAACACATGTAGAAAATGAACAACTTAAAGCACTAGGGGATGGGGTTGCATAAATGATAAAATATTAGACTTTGGCAAAATTATAAAGGGTCAAAGTAACTATCTATTATAAAGAGAACTACAAAATGGGGCTAGCCTATTCAATGAGGTAAGAGATATAAGTCACGACTTAAATGAATGGAAACGTCCTATAAGGGGTTAATAATAAGTTTGTAGATGAGATGCAGAAAGAGTTTGAGATATCTATGATAGAGCTATCATTTTCCATTGGTCTTCAAGTTATACAATTAAAAGTAGATATTGTTTTATTTGTTAAACCAAACTTATATTAAAGAGACGTTGAAGAGGTTTAGGATGGAGGATTCTAAACTAATTGTAACCCCTACGACTATTGGTTGTAACTTAAGAAAGGATGATGGGTTTTTTGATGTTGATAAAAAATATTAAAATGATTGGAGGATTGTTATATTTGACTTCTTCAAGACTAAATATTATGCAAGTTGTCTATTTGGTTACCAGATAAAAAGCTAATCCTAAGAAATCTCATGATCAAGCAGTAAAAATGATATTCAGATATTTGAAAGGGACTCTGGATTATGGTTTATGGTATAAGAAGGATAATGATTTTCATATACAGATGTTGATTGGGTTGGATGTTTTGATTAAAAGAGAAGTACAAGTGGTAGTACATTTTCTTGGGAGATAGATTTGTCTCTTGGTTGAGTAAGAAATGAGAATTAGTGTCATTATCTATTGTAGAAGCATAATACATTGTAGCAACTCATCATGTTGTAATCAAGTTATGTGGATGAAACAAACTCTTAGAGATATCAAGGTGAAGTATGATAAGGCAATTCCTATTATGTGTGATAATACAAGTGCAGATAACATTTAAAAGAATTTAGTTTGGTGAAGGATACCTTTGAGTATCTCTGGAAAAAGTTAGGGGTTATTGCCCCTCCTTTAAAATAAATGCATTCAAGTAGTGCATCTATCTAGGGGGGGTTTAAATTTCATCTCTTTGTCTCTTGGATTTATGTTGCTACAACTCTCAAGGGGAGCAGTGTTGTGTGTGGATTGAGTGGAAAGTGAAGAATTGTTCTATGTTCTATGTTCTATGTTCTATGTTCTATGTTCTATGTTCTATGTTCTATGTTTTATGTTCTATGTTCTATGTTCTATGTTCTATGTGTTATTTAGAGGATCCAGGTGATACTGAGAGGGGGGTGAATCAGTATTAACAACAAACTGAAATCTTAAACCAAAATGATCAACACTTCACCAGAATAGATCATAACCAGTACTGGTAGCCACTGAAATCAATCTACTAATCAAATTCACCAAAATGGTCTATATCATGCATGCAATAGAAAGATATCAACTTAACACAAACAAAAATCAATCACCATATGAACATCTGGATTTTCACGTGGAAACCCAAATGGGAAAAACCACGGTGAGAATTAGTACCCACAATATAATGCACTCTTTCAGAATGCGCCTTGTTAGGAGCGTAGACCGGTTAGGATATTACAATGACGCTCAGTTAGGAGTATATCCTGTTAGGAGTCACTCGATCATGGGATTCACAATATGAGCTCTATTAGGAGCTTTGTCTTGTTAGAGGCGACCATGCAGGATTATCTAAACTCAAGTTGTTGAGCTACCCGGTTAAGGGATTTACATGAACAAGGCTTGTTAGGACCTACCCAGTTAAGGGATTTTGAACCTGTTGCAACTGTTAGGGAACAACAGATGAATGATCTAGAAATAACACTTCCTGCTTTCTTGTTCAGATCCACTTCAACTCCATTATGCTTCACTCTTGTAAACACGCACCTCTAGTTCAGCTACACACTCTTTTCTCAGATTACTGATATAATAAACTTCATCAAAACTGACCTAAATACACTTTACATCTTTGTTGGTTACAAAACCCTAGATACATAAAGATTCAAATTAATTTACATAATAGATCATCACAGATCATCACAAATCATCATACAGATTATTACAACAAATATCAAGACAATTTCAACTGTTCAATAATCATAACACGACACCGCACATCAATCTGATAAGCAGTCAAACCCTTAAAACATTATTCTATGCTCTTCATTGTTTCCCAAGAAATTCAATCCTTAATCATGCCAAAATAGTATTTTAATTTCTCACACGGGTTGTGACACATCACCATCAAGTTATGAACATAATGAAATTCACCGCCAAACCATAAAGCATCACCAGTTAAAAGATCTTGTTACCGGTTCTAAAACCCTACTAAAAATACAATAGTAAATAACAAACATGACTTTCGGTTATCAAAACATGATGTGGTTCTGGTCATAGACTTATTACAATTATATAAACACATATTTCAAACCACAACACCTAATTCCTTGTCAATCTTCAGAACCAATTGCTTAAGTATAACACTGTTTCATGTTTACTGGTTAAAGTCCTATTTGCCAGTTTGTCTGTCAGCTGCATAGTTCATCTCACCAACTTAATCCATTACCGGTTAGGTTACACCAATAAACCTAGATGACAAAGTAATCAAGAATAAACAATTTCCATACTTTCCATCAATGACAACACAAATAATTGATCACCAATTCACCAACCAATATCTCAGTCTATACCAGTCATACATCACCATGACATCATTCTCCTTATCATATCAACTATATCATCACCAACAATCCTTATACCGATATTTCAACATCATCATCAGTTATTCCAATCATTCCAAGATTCTCCCCCTTTGGCATTGATGGCAACACTAAAAGAATCACCATCAAACTCATCATACTTCAATTTATCTTCTCCTCCATTGTATGATCTTCTGCCGGTTATATTACTTCTCCCATGTATTCTCCCATGTCTTCTCCCTATCATATTACTTCTCCCCCTCTGATAGCAATGCCAAAGGTGCAAATGCATCTTATAACATCATCATTGATGTTGCTATCTCCATCATCTCTGCTAACCTAATCTTAGTTGCTCCTTCTAAGGAGAAGCCCACATCTCATCAATCCATAGTGAAAAATATTCAATAAGTCTACTAGATTGATGCATCACCTACATCTTAGTTGATCTTGTTGATGGTATGATGAAAGAATTAAGTATCCGATAGAATATTGAGAGGGCGGGGGGGTGAATCAGTATATTGAAAAACTAATACAAAGTTCCCAAACTCAAACTCAGTCAAACAAAGTAAACATATCTCAGTCAAGATCAATATTCATAAGAATACTTGACATCAACCGGTTTAACTGTTATGACAACTTTAATAGTAAACAACTTCAATCTTGTGAAAATCAACAATGCTTAATCATAACTCAACATATTCATCTCTTAATGCTTATACATAACATGCCTTATCAGAAATTAACCACATCAACAAATAAGATCACAGCCACAAAAGCATTCACCACTTGACACAAATGTTTATACGTGGAAAACCCAAATAGGTAAAAACTACGTTGAGATGGGACTCACAAGGATAGCTATCTAAACTCTTTTGAAGTTTTCCCTTTTAGGAGCCAAGCTTGTTAAAGCTTTACAATAAGTCCTATTAAGAACTAATTCCGGTTAGGAATCACCCGGTTAAGGGATTTACAAATATGCCTTGATGAAAAGCATAATACCCTGCTAGGAGTAACCTCGCTGGAGGATGTAAGAATCCAAGCTAATGGACCACCTTGTTAGAGGATTTAATGAGTAACCAAGCTTGTTAGAGCTTACCCGGTTAAGGGATTTTACTTCTACTATAATTGCTAGAAAACAACAGGTTTTCTTGATCTATCTGAGTAGCACTACATTTGCTTGATCAGATCCTTCTATGCTTCAATTTGCTTTCACTCAAAGTGCAGATGCATTTACTGGTTGGGCAACTACACACTCAATAGGTCATCTACCAATCTTGCCAACAACCTTTACAACAACTTCATCGACCTTAAATAGAAATCAATTAGGTCGGTAACACAACAAAAACCTAATTCTCATCATTGAAATTACAAACAAGTTGGTACAATCTTGTCCATTAGAAATCATGACAATCTCTTCACATTCTTCAAGAAAATTCCAACCGCTCCATGATCACCGCTTCATAGGACTTTGTAACTCATCACACGCTTGCATTAAATGCAATCAACTTTGCTCCTTTCCTATAAAATAACAAACGCGCCAAAACAATTTGAACGTATCCTCATTCAATTATCACACATGTCTTCATCATTACCACTTATCAAATAATAAACCAACAAACTTGATCGGTTAGGGTTTAACAACTGATAGGGTTTATCAATTACAATGCATAGAAAGCTTTAACCCTTTACACCTGTTCACCAGTTTATCTCACAAAATTAACATACAGGTTTACAACATCTTCCACAAAGCTCTCCTTACCGGTTACTAGCCAATATAAAAAACAACAATATCAACAATAACATAAATACCATTACCGGTTTAATTAACATCAATAACAACATATCATTAATGCAATCTCTATGCAAAATACCAACAAACTCAAAATGCCAACAATCTCCCTCTTTGGCATTGATGGCAATACAAATATCAATGCATTTGATTACTGCTGAGATTGGCGAATAGGAATCCTAGTTTACATTACCAAGTATTCACCTTTCTCTGTCCTATCTTCAGCTTGCCACTAGTTCACCTAATCAGACACATAATTCTTCTCCTAAATCACATTATTCTTCTCCCCCTTTGACAACAATGACAAAGTGAAAGTAAAACATGTAACTCTTCTCTCACTATGATGTTGATGCTCCCCCTGTGGAATACATCCACTTCTTCATCAATCCATGTAAAATTCTGCAAGTAATTCAGGGACCGATGCAATCAACATCATGCTCAACTAACTTCATGAATAGGGACAACCCCCAATTGATTTCTAAGATATGCGAAAGTGGTCTTAGGCAGAGGTTTGGTAAAGATATCTACAAGTTGCTCCTCAGTAGAGACATGCTCCAAGATAACATCTTTACTTTGAACTTTTTCCCTCAAGAAGTGATATTTCAATTCAATGTGCTTAGTCCTTGTGTGCAAAACAAGATTTTTTGAAATGTTTATTTCACTCATATTATCACACAAAATCTTTATTGGTTCTGAGATTTTCATCTTCAAACCTTCCAAAATGTGCCTCATCCACATAACTTGTGTGCAATTCATATAAGCTGCTACATACTCAGCTTCAACAGCAGATTGTGAAGTGCAACTCTTCTTTTTGCTACTCCAAGAGACTAGCCTTCCTCCTAGACAGAATTCTCCACCGATAGTACTCTTCCGGTAATCAATATTTCCTACCCAATCAGCATCTGTGTATGCTTTCAAATCAAAATTTCCACCATATGGATACCATAACCCATAGTCAATAGTACCTTACAGATATCTAAAATTCTCTTGGTTGCCCTCAGATGTGCCTCCTTTGGATTCTTCTAAAATATAGCAACAATACCAACTGCATGGGCAATATTCGGTCAACTATGAGCAACATAGTGTAATTTGCCAATCATTGACCTTTATTCCTTTTCATCTACAAACTTAGATGCATCTTCCTTGGACAATTTATAACCTATAACCATTGGGGTTCCAACTGGTTTACAGTCACTCATACTGAAAGTCTTCAAAACCTCTTTCACATACTTGGATTGAGTAATGAAAATACCATTCTTCGTCTGTTGTATCTGTAAGCCTATGAATTTTTTTATTTCCCCTACTAATGACATCTCAAATTCATTCTTCATTTCATCTGCAAAGCAATTACTCATGTCATCATTACCTCCAAATATAATGTCATCTACAAATACTTCACTAACCAGTATATCATCTCCTTCAGACTTGAGATAAATGTTGTTGTCATCATTGGTTCTAGTAAAGCCTATCTTTATCAGATGAGTATGAATCCGTTCATACCATGCTCTGGGTGCTTTCTTTAATCCATACAAAGTTTTATGCAATTTTCATACCATGTCTTCCTTATCTGTCAATGCATAACCATCAGGCTGCTCTATATAAACCTCTTCTTCCAGTATCCCATTCAAGAATGCTGACTTGACATCCATCTAGTATACCTTAAACTTCTTATGAGCTGCAAATGCAAGTAGTGTTCTGACACCTTCTAGTCTTGCTACTGGTGCAAAAGTTTCTCCATAATCCTCTCCTTCTTCTTGCATATAACCTTTGCATACTAACCTTGCCTTATTGTGAATTAAAACACCATCTTCATTTCATTTATTTCTGGACACCCATTTAGTACCTATAACATTCTTGTTTACCGGTTGGGGTACCAGGGTCCAAGTGTTGTTCTTCTCAATTTGATCTAACTCCTCCTTCATAGCTTTCACCCAATGATCATCACCAAATGCCTCCTTAGCACATCTAGGTTCAAAGGTGGATATCATGCAAGAGTTCTCTCTTATTCTCCTTCTAGTTAGTACTCCAACATCCTTATACCCAATTATCTGTTCAGGACTGTGATTCAGTCTCACATACCTAGGAATAACATGATCATTCTCCTCAAGTTCAGCTTCTTCATTATCATCTTCCTCTGAATTTATTTGTTCCAGTTGAACAAGTACATCAGGATTTGCTTTACCAAATTCTGATTTAATAGTTTCAGGTTCCAAAAGAAAAATGCAAGGATCTTCATCCTTCTTCTCATAACTAGTTCCTTCTGAAATTTCAGTACATTCATCTACATGAACATCAACACTCTCAACAATTTTCTGTGTCCAATTGTTGAAGTATTTATAGGCCTTACTCTTGGTGGAATAGCCAAGAAATATGCCTTCATCACTATTAGCTTCAAACTTGCTTATGTAATCACCTCTTTTAATTAGACATTTGCTTCGAAATATCTTAAAGTAGCTAACATCAGGTGATCTCCCATACTAGTATTCATATGGGGTCTTGTCCTTACCTCTTTTCATCAAAACTCGGTTCATTGTGTAAACAGTTGTACTTACAACTTCTTTACAAAAAAAATTTGATACACCTCCTTGTATCAACAGAGTTCTAGCTGCTTCAACCACTGACCAGTTGTTTCTCTCTGCTATACCATTCTGTTGTGGTGTCCTTGGTGCAGAAAGCTGCCGCTTGATACCATTATCATCACAATATTTAGTGAACTTTGTAGAAGTGAATTCATTACCTTGATCCATTCTTAGACATTTTATCTTTTTGCCACTCTCTTTCTCAACTAAGGCTCTAAATGCCTTGAACTTACCAAATGCTTCATTCTTATGCTTCAAGAATGTAACCCACATCATCCTTGAACAATCATCAATGAAGTTAATGAAGTATTTGTCACCTTGAATGCTTCTTGTTCTTATTGGTCCACATAGATCTGCATAAACTAAATCTAACAAGTGCTCTGCTGAGAAGGACTTGCTCTTAAAAGTTGAAGAAGTCATCTTTCCTAGTTGACATTCTTTACAAAGAGCATTAACTGGTTTGTCTAGCTGAGGCAAACCTCTTACTATCTTAGACTTGCTTACTTTAACAATATTGTCAAAATTTATATGACAAAATCTTCTATGCCAAAGCCAGCTATCATCTATTTTTGTAATTAAACAGTTGCTAACTTTAGGATTGAGTTGAAATAGATTACCTTTGGTTTGTTTCCCGGTTGCAATCAATTCACATTTATTGTCAAAGATTTTGCACATTCCATTTCAAAACTCTAGTGGGTATCCTCTGTCATTAAGTTGTGCCACACTTAAAAGATTGTGCTTTAGGCCTTCAACCCAATAGACATCGTCAGCACTTCTCTTCCCATTAAGAGAAATAACTCCCTTACCTTTAACCATACAGGGTGAGTCATTTCCAAATCTGACAACACTGCCATCAAATTCTTTCAGGGAAAGAAATTTGCTTCGATCACTGGTCATGTGATGTGAACAACCACTATCAATAATCCAATCATCAGAGTTATCCATTATGGATACTAGTGCCTTCTGATATGATATTTCTTCCTTAATAGCTACAAACACAATATCTTCACTAGCATCATCATCATATTCTTCATCAGTAATACCATTGTGAATAGCTACAAGACAATCTCTCTTGCCTTTACCCTTATATTTCTTAAATTTGTCTCTCTTGTATTCATTTTCACCATTAGAGCAGTTTGCCACTATATAACCAATCTTGTTGCATGCAAAAATTTTTAAAGGTAGCTTACCTCTATATTTACTAGTGCCTCTAGGCAGTCGTTTTGCCAACAATGCTTCAAGTTCCACTAAGCTATCTTCATTTTCAACATCTCTGTTGGATCTAGATTCATAGCTATGGCTAGTATCTCTACTTCTTCTCACATAAGGGTTAGAGACAGAAGCTCTAAATGTAGATTCTGATTTCTATACACTACCATCATAGCCATTTAGTTCAAAAGCAATAAGTTTGCCAATAATAGAGTCAAGAGTTACTTTTGTCTTGTCAATGGATTTCAGCTCCTGAATAGCTGCAACTCGGATAGCATAGACCGGTAGTAGGGTTCTCAATACCTTACGGATTACTATGGCATCTTCCATTTTCCCTCCTGTACTCTTTATCTCACCAACTATCTCTTTAATCCTTTGACCGTACTATTGGATATTCTTACCTTCAGACATCCTCATGTCGTCAAACTTTCCTCTTAAACTCTCCTCTTTGGCAATATTAACATGTTCATCACCAGTATAAATCTCTTCTAATTTCTTCCATACTTCATATGTAGTTTCAAGACCATGAACATCTACATATTCAACATCAGACAGGGAACTGACAATAGCTTCTAATGCCTGGTGATTTTCTTGTTGTTCTTTCTTCTGATCATCAGTTAGGGGTCCAGTAGGTGTAGTATACTTATTTTCTATATGATCCCAATACTGACTACCAAGACTCTTAATGTAAATCTTCATTCTGTCACTCCATATTCTATAGTTATCTTTGTTGCACTTGGACCTTCTTTCTTCATCATGATCTACAAGATATTTTCCTCAAGTTGTTAGGCTTTTAGATTAAGAGGACCTGAGACACTCTGATACCAATTGATGGTATGATGAAAGAATAAGTATCCGATAGAATACTGGGGGGGGTGAATCAGTATATTGAAAAACTGATACAAAGTTCCCAAAATCAAACTCAGTCAAACAAAGTAAACATATCTCAGTCAAGATCAATATTCATAAGAATACTTGACATCAACCGGTTTAATTATTATGATAACTTTAACAGTAAACAACTTCAATCTTGTGAACATCAACAATGCTCAATCATAATTGAACATATTCATCTCTCAATGCTTCTACATAACATGCCTTATCAGAAATTAACCACATCAACAAATAAGATCACAACCACAAAAGCATTCACCACTTGACACAAATGTTTATACCTGGAAAACCCAAATAGGTAAAAACCAAGGTGAGATGGGACTCACAAGGATATCTATCTGAACTCTTATGAAGTTTGCCATGTTAGGAGGCAAGCTTGTTAAAGCTTTACAATAAGTCCTGTTAAGAACTAATTCCAGTTAGGAATCACCCGGTTAAGGGATTTACAAATATGCCTTGATGAAAAGCATAATACCCTGTTAGGAGTAACCTCACTCAAGGATTTAAGAATCCAAGCTAATGGACCACCCTGTTAGAGGATTTAATGAGTAACCAAGCTTGTTAGAACTTACCTAGTTAAGAGAATTTACTTCTACTATAATTGTTAGAAAACAACAGGTTTTCTTGATCTGTCTAAGTAACACTACATTTGCTTGATCAGATCCTTCTATGCTTCAATCTGCCTTCACTCAAAGTGAAGATCCATTCACTGGTCGGGCAACTACACACTCAACAAGTTTTCTACCAATCTTGCCAACAACCTTTATAACAACTTCATCGACCTTAAATAGAAATCAATTAGGTTAGTAACACAACAAAAACCTAATTCTCATCATTGAGATTACAAACAAGTTGATGCAATCTTGACCGTTAGAAATCATGACAATCTCTTCACATTCTTCAAGAAAATTCCAACCACTCCATGATAACCACTTCATAGGACTTTGTAACTCATCACACGCTGTGCATTAAATGCAATCCACTTTGCTCCTTTCCTAGACAATAACAAATATGCCAAAACAATTTGAACATATCCTCATTCAATGATCACACATGTCTTCATCATTACCGCTTATCAGATAATAAACCAACAAACTTGATCGGTTAGGGTTTAACAACTGATAGGGTTTACTGGTTACAATGCATAGAAAGCTTTAACCCTTTACACCCGTTCACCGGTTTATCTCACAAATTTAACATATAGGTTTATGACATCTTCCACAAAACTCTCCTTACCGGTTACTAGCCAATATAAAAAACAACAATATCAGCAATAACATAAATACCATTACCAGTTCAATTGACATCAATGACAACATATCATTAATGCAATCTCTATGCAAAATACCAACAAACTCAAAATGCCAACACTTGTGTAGGGGCCTAACCCCTAATTTACCTCTGAGATATTCAAAGGTCACCTTAGGAAAAGGTTTAGTGAATATATCTGCTAACTGCTCTTTGCTAGACATATGTTCCATTCTCACTCTCTTCTCCTGTACTCTCTCCCTTAGAAAGTGATATTTCAACTCAATATGTTTAGTCCTTGCATGTAACATCGAATTTTTAGAAATATTTATAGCACTAGTGTTGTCACAATAAATAATCACCAGTTCAGTCATATTCTGCTTAAAACCTTCCAAAACATGTCGCATCCAAATAGCTTGTGTACAATTCATAGATGCAACCACATATTCTACTTCTTCTATTGACTGTGATAAATAAGTTTTCTTTTTACTGGTCCAAGATACCAGTCTACCTCCAAGAAGAAAAGCTCCACCGATTGTGCTTTTCCGGTCATCAATATTTCCAACCTAGTTTGCATCTGTGAAAACTTTCAAAGAAAAGTTACCTCTATAAGGATACCATAAACCAGAATCAACTATTCTTTTTAGATACTTGAATATCCTTTTAACTACTACCATGTGTGTCTTTGTGGGACTCTTTTGAAATCTAGCAACTAAACCAACAACATGTGCAATATCTGGTCTACTGTGAACAACATAATGCAATTTTCAAATCATAGACTTGTATTCTTTCTCATCTATACAGGGTGAATCATCATCTTTTGATAATTTGCATATTGTTACCATTGGAGTACCAACCGGTTTGCAGTCTTCCATCCCAAAAGTCTTCAAAACTTCTTTCACATACTTAGTCTAACAGATAAAAATTCTGCCTTCTAGCCATTGGACCTGTAACCCAATGAAAAAAATTATCTCACCAATCAGAGACATCTCAAACTCTTTCTTCATTTCATCAAC
Organism: Cryptomeria japonica; assembly: GCF_030272615.1. Taxonomy (NCBI): domain Eukaryota; kingdom Viridiplantae; phylum Streptophyta; class Pinopsida; order Cupressales; family Cupressaceae; genus Cryptomeria; species Cryptomeria japonica. The sequence continues at coordinate 631,662,857 of NC_081407.1, forward strand.
AAAAGCCATACACAAATCATCATCTCAACCAAATATTATGTCATCAACAAAAATTTCTGCAATTAACATTTTGTCTCCTTCAGTCTTTAAATAGATATTACTATCCTAACTGGTTCACTAGAAGCCTATCTTAATCAGATGTGCATGCAGTCTCTCATACCATGCTCTCAGTATTTGTTTCAATCCATATAATGCCTTGTGTAACCTGCATAACATATCTTTTGTTGGCATTATGTGAACCGGTATGAGGACATGATGACATTGTATGTTGTCATTAATGTCAATATGCTGAAGAGGAGAGAACTGGTATATGTGAGAACTGCTATGTTAACAAGAATCGGTATATGTGAGAACTGGTATAACACTGTAAATCGGGATTTGTGCCAAAGTGAAGCGATGTGTTTGTTTAAGGTGAACCGACATGTGGTTATGGGAACCGACATATGGAAGCTTTGTATGACTACCGGTTGGTAGTCTCAACTTTAGGGTTTCCGGTTGAAGTGCCTCAAGCCTGTGTGACTCAATCGGTGACTTTGTGTGATGAGTTAGCATTGTAACAAAGAACAGATCGTGTTGCCATGTCAGCCTTGTGCATGTTAAGGATCTTGCATGAAGGAGATTGTTCCTATCTACCTCAGGAATGTGCGAAGTCTGTAAACGGTGATAACATGTGGTGGGTTATCAACCGCCATGAAATCGGTGGAAAACGAATGATGGAGAACATCTTGAGATTGGCTCAAGACTATTGCATTTAATGAAATGTGCTCAACAGTCAGGATTGAACCGTTTGAATTTCTTAACCTAACAGGTTTAGGGTTTAGGGTTTAAGCTACTGACCTATCTGTTTCCTATAAGGTCGATGTTGTGTTTCTTTCTGAGATTGTTGGCAAAAGTTGTGTGTGAGTATCCAAGTGAAGAGATATGTGATTCTTGCCAGACCCAAAGAGAGAAGTGATACCTATAGAGTGTAAGTGCAGAAGGTGAAGAGGAGCTAAAGTGGATCTGCATTGGCATTGAGTGCTGTTACCAGATCATTGTAATACCTGTTGATCTCTAACCACTTCAATAGTTGGGAAATCCCTTAATAGGGTAGCTTTAACCGACTTACTAAAAATCCTTTAACAGGGTGACTCAAAACCATTGAGTTCTTGAAATCCTCTAACAAGGTAACCTTTAACAGGGTTTAACCGTTAACCAGGTATTCTAGCCATCCCTTAACTGGGTGATCCCTAACAGGATCAGTTCCTAACAGAACCTGTTGTATCAGTCTTTAACCGAACAAGGCTCCTAACAGAGCGGACTTCTAAAGAGTTCAAAAATAGCTTGTGGGTATTCATCCCCACTGTGGTTTTTCCCAATTGGGTTTCCACGTGAAAAATCTGTGTGTCATGTGTGGTGTTATTCATGTGATGGTTTGAGTAATTTGTGTTTGAAGGTAAATCATGTTGATCTAGTTGTTTATATATCTTTTGATGATAGATTACCTATTCATGCACTAGGGTGAAATGGAAATGAAGTATTAGATTGTATGAGAAGATAAGTGTCAACCGGTTTATGCTTGTCTCAGTTATTCTGGGCTTTGCCAGTTGTACTCTGTTTAAGACCAGAGTTACTGTCTGTCTGCCTATGCACAGTGTTTGCTGACAAACCGGTTTTAGGATTGTGTTTTTGTCTGTACTGATTCACCCCCCATCTTAGCACCGGTTTGGTACTATCAGTTCATCATTGAGTTATCAATTGGTATCAGAGCGTCCTCTAGGTCCTCTGTGTTATAAGCTTAATCGCTTGAGGTAAAGATCTTAGTCTAATGATGAAGAGGGAAGGTCCAAAGTTCAACAAAGAAAATTTTAGTAAATGGAAAGACGAAATGAAGATATAGATCAGAAGCATGGGTGCTCAACACTGGAGCTATGTTGAGAATGCCTATGTTTCCCCTACCGGTACTCTCACCGATAACCAAAAGAGAGAGATGCAGGAGAATGGGCAAGTTATGGAAGCCCTAATTAGTAGTTTATCTGACATTGAGTTTATTGATGTCCAAGATAAGGTAAATCCCAAAGAGGTATGGGATACTCTTGAAAATATCTATGGCGGTGATGAGCATGTAAAACAAGCTAAGGAAGAAAGCCTTAGAGGGAAGTTTGAAGACATGGGATGGTTGAAGGTGAGACCATTCAACAGTATGGAATAAGAATCAAAACTATTGTTGGAGATATCAAGAGTGCAGGTGGTAAAATGGAGAATTCCATTGTGGTAAGAAAAGTCCTGAGATCCTTATTACCGGTCTATGCAATAAGGGTTGCTGATATTCAGGAGTTGAGATCAATAGACAAGACTAAGGTATCCCTAGAGTCCATCATTGCAAAGTTGACAGCCTATGAGCTAAATATTTTTGATGGCAGTGTTCAAAAGACTGAATCAAATTTTAAAGCTTCTATTGTACCATCCAGAAAAGGAAAAGAAGCTAGCACTAGTGGTGAACCAAAATAGAGCAGAGAAATGGATGATGAGGAGATTTTGATGGCATTTGAAGCTCTTCTTGCTAGGAAACTTCCTAAAGGAACCGGCAAATACAGGGGTAAGCTCCCTTTGAAATGCTTTTCTTGTAACTGGATAGGACATATTGTTGTAAACTGTTTTAATGGCGACAACAAGGACAAACCGGAAAGGTTCAAGAAATTCAAAGGAGGAAATCAGAGAAACTATTTTGTGGTAGTTGATGAAGGTGTCACAGATGAGGAATCAGAAGATGAAGAAAATGAAGATATTGTGTTTGTTGCTGTCAAGGAAGATGTGTCAGACAAGAAGGCTCTTTTCTCCCACTTTGATAATTCCAATGAGTGGATTATTGACAGTGGCTGTTCTCACCATATGACTGGTGACCGGAGCAAGTTTCTATCCTTGGAAGAGTATGATGGTGATGTGGTTCGATTTGGTAATGATGCACCATGTATGGTCAAAGGCAGAGGGTCCATCTCTCTGAATGGAAAGAGTAGTGCTGACAATGTGTATTGGATTGATGGTCTAAGACACAACCTTCTGAGTGTTGCCCAACTGAATGATAGTGGTCTCACTCTGGAATTCAAGAATGGAGTGTGTAGAATCAAAGGAAAGAATGGTGAATTGGTGGCCACCGACATGCAGACCAAAGGTAACCTATTTCAGCTGAATGTAAATATAAGTACATGTCTTATGGCTAAAATTGATGATAGTTGGATATGGCATAGGAGACTCTTCCATGTAAACTTTGATAGCATTGTGAAGGCCAGTAAGATCAAGGCTGTTAGAGGGTTGTCGGTGCTGAGAAAACCAAAAAATACCTTGTGCAGAGAGTGTCAATTGGGGAAAATGTCTTCCTCAACCTTTAAAGGTAAACCTTTCACTGCTAACAATTTGCTTGATCTTGTGCATACTGATTTGTGTGCTCCTATGAAAACTAGGAGTGTGCAAGGTGATAGGTACTTCATGATTCTCACTGATGATTGCTCAAGAATGATGTGGGTCACATTCTTGAAAGATAAGTCTAAAGCTTTTGCAAAGTTCAAAGCTTTCAGAGCATTAGTGGAGAAGGAAAGCGGTAAAAGAATCAAGTGCCTGAGAACTGATCAAGGAGGGGAATTCACTTCCGGTGAATTCAACAAGTACTGTGAAGAACATGGCATCAAGAGGCAACTGTCTACCCCTTAGACTCCACAACAGAATGGCCTAGTAGAGAGGAATAACCGAAATGTGGTTGAAGCAGCTAGAACTATGTTGATTCAAGGAAAGGTCGCTCACACCTTTTGGAGAGAAGCGATGAGCACTGCAGTCTACACAATGAACCGAGTACTCATCAAGAAAGGTAAGGATAAAACTTTATGGGAACCGGTTGCCAATCAACCAAGTACCAGTAACGGTGTTCCTACACTGGTAGATGTAGATGCTGATACTGATGGAGATGAGGATGAAGAAGAAAAGCAAGAGGAATCTATCAAGACCATTCCTCGGTATGTCAAGCTAAATCATGATCCTAAACAGATCATAGGAGATAAGGATGCAAGAATCCTTACAAGAAGAAAGGTAAGAGAAAACTCATGTATGATCTCAGAATTTGAGCCTAAATCATTCAAAGAGGCACATAAAGATGAAGACTGGTTCAAGGCAATGGAAGAGGAACTTGACTAGATAGAGAGAAATGGTACATGGTCTTTGGTACCCAGATCGGAGCATAAAAATGTCATTGGTACCAAATGGGTTTTCAAAAATAAGTTGAATGAGGATGGCACAGTGATTAGAAACAAAGCCAGACTGGTATGTAAAGGATATGCTCAAGAAGAAGGAGAAGACTATGGAGAAACCTTCGCTCTTGTAGCCAGATTGGAAGGAGTTCGTATGCGTCTTGCATATGCAACTTTTAAAGGATTCAAAGTATATCAAATGGATGTAAAATCTGCATTCCTAAATGGTGTACTTGAAGAGGAAGTGTATATAGAGCAACCAGAGGGGTTTGCCCTATCTGAAGATAGTGACATGGTGTGTAGGCTACATAAAGCCTTATATGGTCTAAAACAGGCACCTAGAGCATGGTATGAACGCCTGCATTCCCATCTTATGAAGATTGGATTTGAGAGAACAATTGAAGATAGTAATATCAAATTGAAGTCTAAAGGAGATTAGATCCTGATCTATGAGGTATTTGTTGATGACATTATCTTTGGTGGAGATGACAAGATGAGTCATGAGTTTGCAAATGAGATGAAGAAAGAGTTTGAAATGTCACTCATAGGGGAGATTAAGTTCTTCATTGGACTGTAGATTCAGCAGATGAAGGATGGAATCTTTATCACTCAGTCCAAGTATGTCAAAGAGGTGTTGAAGACCTTTGGCATGGAAGATAGCAAACTGGTTGGTACACTGATGGTGACCGGTTGTAAACTATTCAAAAAAGATGACTCAGCATTGGTTGATGAGAAGGAATACCGATCAATGATTGGTAAGTTGCATTATGTAGTACATAGCAAACCAGATATTGCACATGCAGTTGGCATTACTACAAGGTTCCAGAAAAGTCCAAGAGAACCCCACCTGGTTGTAGTCAAGCGGATTCTTAGGTATCTAAAGGGAACTATTGATTATGGATTGTGGTATCCATATAGCAAGGATTTCAACTTGAAAGTATTCACAGATGCTGATTGGGCAGGTAATGTGGATGATTGGAAGAGCACAACCAGTGGTGCGTTCTTTCTCGGTGGTAGACTAGTCTCATGGATGAGTAAGAAGCAGATTTGTATCTCTCAGTCTACAGCGGAAGCAGAGTATGTTGCAGCTTTCATGAACTGCACTCAAACAATTTGGATGAAGCATGTATTAAATGGCTTCAAAGTTCCTGTATCTGAACCAATAAGTATATTTTGTGAGAATACTAGTGCAATTAACATCTCCAAGAATCCGGTTTTACATTCTAGAACCAAGCACTTTGAGCTTAAGTATCATTTCTTGAGGGAAAAGGTTTAGAACAAAGAGATTGCACTGGAACATGTTTCCAGTAAGGAGCAGTTAGCAGACATATTCACCAAGCCTCTCCCAAAGGCTACATTTATGTACTTAAGAGGTGAATTAGGGGTGTTGCCCCTTCAGGAAGTAAACTAAAGGTATATGCTCCACATCAGTCAAGTATTGCATAGTCAAATTTTTCTTTAGGATTGATGTGTTGAAGGATGCTACTCCTCAGGGGGAGCAACATAATGGAACAAGGAAGCTTGTGCCTCCACTTTGGCATTGTTGTCAAAGGGGGAGAAGAAGTGAAGCAGAGAAGATATCTGTAGAAATTGGGCGAGAAGATGTGAAGTGGAGAGATATCTTTTGTATATTTCCATCAATTCCAAAGGGGGAGATTGTTGGCATTATGTGAACCAGTATGAGGACATGATGACATTATATGTTGTCATTGATGTCAATATGCTGAAGAGAAGAGAACCGGTATATGTGAGAATTGGTATGTTACCAAGAACCGGTATAACACTATGAAACGACATTTGTGCCAAAGTGAAGCGATGTGTTTGTTTAAGGTGAACCGACATGTGGTTATGGGAACCAGCATATGGAAGCTTTGTATGACTACCGGTTGGTAGTCTCAACTTCAGGGTTTGTGGTTGAAGTGCCTCAAGCCTGTGTGACTCAATCAGTGACTTTGTGTGATGAGTTAGCATTGTAACGAAGAACAAATTGTGTTGCCACGTCAACCTTGTACGTGTAAAGGATATTGCATGAAGGAGATTGTTCCTATCTACCTCGAGAATGTGCTAAGTCTATAAACGGTGATAACATGTGGTGGGTTATCAACCGCCATGAAATCGATGGAAAACGAACGATGGAGAATGTCTTGAGATTGGCTCAAGACTGTTGCATTTAATAAAATGTGCTCAATGGTCAGGATTGAACCATTTGAATTTCTTAACCTAACAGGTTTAGGGTTTAGGGTTTAAGCTACTGACCTATCTGTTTCCTATAAGGTCAATGTTGTGTTTCTTTATGAGATTGTTGGCAAAAGTTGTGTGTGAGTATCCAAGTGAAGAGATACATGATTCTTGCTAGACCAAAAGAGAGAAGTGATACCTGCAGAGTGTAAGTGCAGAAGGTGAAGAGGAGCTAAAGTGGATTTGCATTGGCATTGAGTGTTGTTACTAGATCATTGTAATACCTGTTGATCTCTAACCACTTCAATAGTTGGGAAATCCCTTAACAGGGTAGCTTTAACCGGCTTACTAAAAATCCTTTAATAGGGTGACTCAAAACTATTGAGTTCTTGAAATCCTCTAACAAGGTAACCTTTAACAGGGTTTAACCCTTAACCAGGTATTCTAGCCATCCCTTAACTAGGTGATCCCTAACAGGATTGGTTCCTAACAAAACCTGTTGTATCAGTCTTTAACCGGACAAGGCTCCTAACAGAGTGGGCTTCTAAAGAGTTCAAAAACAGCTTGTGGGTATTCATCCCCACCATGGTTTTTCCCAGTTGGGTTTCCACGTGAAAAATCTGTGTGTCATGTGTGGTGTTATTCATGTGATGGTTTGAGTAATTTGTGTCTGAAGGTAAATCATGTTGATCTAGCTATTTATATATCTTTTGATGATAGATTACCTGTTCATGCACTAGGGTGAAATGGAAATGAAGTATTAGATTGTATGAGAAGATAAGTGTCAACCAGTTTATGCTTGTCTCAGTTATTCTGGGCTTTGTCGGTTGTACTCTGTTTAAGACCGGAGTTACTGTTTGTCTGCCTATGCACAATGTTTGCTGACAAACCGGTTTTAGGATTGTTTTTTTGTCTGTACTAATTCACCCCCCCCTCTCAGTACCGATTTGGTACTATCCATTCATCATTGAGTTATCAATCTTTATCCTCTGTCAAAGAAAACCCATTTGATTGTTCTATATACACTTCTTCAAGAATACCATTCAGGAAAGATAAGTTAACGTCCATTTGATAGACCTTAAAACCTTTAAAAGTTGCAAAGGCAAGTAACATTCTATCACCTTCAAGTCTTGCCACCAGTGCAAAGGTTTCACCATAGTGTTCACCTTCTTCTTATGCATACCCTTTGCATACAAGTCTTGCCTTATTTCTCACAACCTCACCATCTTCATTTAATTTATTTCTAAGGACCCACTTTGTACCAATCATATTTTTGTCTTTCGGTCTAGGAAGAAGAGACCATGTAGTCTTTTTCTCAATCTGATCCAGTCCTTTATTCATTGCATTAATCCAATCATCATCTTCCAATGCTTCTCTAATTGTCTTTGGTTCAACAGTTGAAATCAGATAGGAATTTTCTCTTATTTTTCTTCTAGTTAGCATGCTAGCATTCTTGTCACCTATAATCTGGTCTTCTGAATGATTTAGCCTTACATATCTTGGGATTACCAGTTCTGATGTAGTGACTTATTCTTCATGTTCATCATCTACTGGTTGAGCACCTATTTCTGCATTATTCTGTTCATAATTTTTTGGCACTTTCGGTTCAATAAAAACTAGTTTTTCTTCATCATCTGCAGGCTCAGATATGCTAATCTTATTAGGTTTGTCAGAGAATTCATCAACCTTAACATTCACACTCTCAACTATCTTCTTTGTCCTTCTATTGTAACACTTAAAAACTTTTCTCTTGGTGGAAGAGCCAAGAAATGTTCCTTCATCACTCTTTGCATCAAATTTACCAGTAAAATCATCTCTTTTAATAAAACATCTGCTCCCCAAAACTTTAAAGTAACTAACATTAGGATTTTTTCCATACCAAAGCTCATAAGGTATTTTATCATTACCTTTCTTCACAAGAACCTGGTTCAAAGTGTAAACAATAGTGCTAATGACTTATCTCCAAAACATCTTCGGTACATCTCCTTGTTTCAGCATAGTCCTAGTTGCTTCCACAATTGTCCTATTTTTTCACTCACCAATTCCATTTTGTTGTGGAGTCCTAGGTGCAAACATTTGCCTCTTTATTCCATGCTCATCACAATATTTCACAAACTCATCAGAAGTGAATTCACCACCCCGGTCAGATCTCATACATTTCAGACTCTTCTCAGTTTCCTTTTTGACTAAGGCATTAAAGGCCTTAAATTTATTGAAAGCTTTATAATTTTCTTTCAAAAAAGTGACCCACATCATCCTTGAAAAATCATTAGTAAAAATCATAAAATACTTATCACCATAAAAGCTCCTAGTCCTCATAGGACCACATAAGTCAGTATGCACTAAATAAAGAATATTCTCAGATGAAAAGGATTTACTCTTAAAAGATGTAGAAGTCATCTTACCCATCTGACATTATTTATAGAACACATTGTCTAGTTTTACAAGATGTGGCATACCTCTCACCATACTAGATTTGCTGACCTTTATTAAGTTATTAAAGTTCACATGACAAAACCTTTTGTGCCATAACCAACTATCCTCAATTCTAGCCACCAAACAACTATTCACATTAGCATTTGGATGAAATAGATTACCTCATGTTTGTTTTCCAGTAGCAATCAAATCTCCTTTGCATCCCATGATCCTGCACACTCCACTCTTAAATTCAAGGTGATATCCTTTGTCATTCAATTGTCCAACACTCAATAAATTATGTTTTAAGCCTTCTACCCAATAAACATCATCTACATTACTTTTACCATTCAAAGAGATAGATCCTTTACCTTTAACCATACAGAGTGAGTTGTTACCAAATCTTAGCCCAATTAAATTCTTCAAGAGATGTAAATTTTCTTTTATCACCGGTCATGTGGTGTGAATAACCACTATCAATTATCTATTCATCACTAGAGTCAAACTGAGATACCAAAGCCTTTTCATCAGACAAATCTTCTTTTATAGCAACAAAGACAATCTCCTCATTGTCATCATCTTCAGATTTCTCATCAGTCACTCCTTCATCAACTATAACATAGCATTGTTTGTTCCCTTTTCCTTTATATTTCCTAAACTTCTCCTTTCTATCATTGTTAGGACAATTTGCAGCTATATGTCCAATCTTATTGCAAGAGAAACACTTAAGAGGTAGTTTACCTTTATATTTACCAATGCCTCTCAGAAGTTTCTTAGCCAGAAGAGCTTCAAACTCCATCAAGTTGTCTTCATCATCCACATTTTCCTTGCTACCACCATGACTTGATCTGCAATTATAACTATGGCATACATCTTTTCCTTTTCTCACAGGTGTATCGGTCATAGATGCCTTAAAAGTTGATTCAAATGACTTAGAAATACTATTATCAAAACTATTCGATTCAAATGCAGTTAGTTTACCTATAAGTGATTCAATAGTGACCTTATCACTACTCACTGACCTTAACTCTTGAATAGCATAAACTAATTGCATAGGAAGGTAAAAGAGTTCTAAGCATCTTACTTACAACAGTGTCATCTTCAATCTTTCCTCCAGCACTTTTAATACCACTGACAACCTCTTTGATCCTTTGTCCATACTGAGCTATATTTTCACCTTCTACCATTCTCATATCATCAAATTTACCTCTAAGACTCTCTTCCTTAGGTTTTTGAACATTTTTATCACCACCATAGATTAGTTCTAATTAATCCCAAACTTCAAATGCAGTTTCTAATCCATGTACGTCAATGTATTCAGTATCAAACAGTGCACTTACAATGACTTCCAATGCTTGATTTTTTTCATGCTGCTCCTTAAGCTGATCTAGAGTTAGAGGACCAATAGGGGGTACATATTTAGTAGTAACATATTTCCAAAACTGAGAACCTATACCTTTGATATAAATCTGCATTCTGTCTTTCCATATTGTGTAGTTGTCCTTAGTAAAATTTGGACCCTCCTTCATCATTTTCTTGAGGATCTTTTCCTCAAGCTGTTAAGCTTCCTGCACATAGAGGACCTAATGCTCTGATACCAATTGGTATTTAGAGTATCCAATTAATACTAAGAGGGGGGTGAATCAGTATTAACAACAAACTAAAATCTTAAACCAAACTGATCAGTACTTCACCAAAATAGATCATAACCACTACTGGTAGCCACTAAAATCAATCTACTAATCAGATTTACCAAACTTCTCATTTATGTGATCTATATCATGCATGCAATAGAAAGATATCAACTTAACACAAACACAAATCAATTACCATATGAAAATCGAGATTTTCACATGGAAACCCAAATGGGAAAAACCACGGTGGGAATTGGTACCCACAAGATAATGCACTCTTTCAGAATGCACCCTGTTAGAAGCCTAGCCCAGTTAGGAGCTTACAATGATACCCAGTTAGGAGCAGACCCTATTAGGAATCACCCGGTCAAGGGATTTATAATATGAGCTCTGTTAGGAGCTTTTCCTTGTTAGAAGCAATCTAGTGGGAGGATTTAAAATCAAGTTCATTGAGCTACCCGGTTAAGGGATTTACATGAACAAGGCCTGTTAGGACCTACCTGGTTAAGGGATTTTGAACCTGCTACAACTGTTAGGGAACAATAGATGAATGATCTGGAAATAACATTTCCTGCTTGCTTGTTCAGATCCACTTCATCTCCAATTTGCTTCACTCTTGCAGACACACACCTCTAGTTCGGCTACACACTCTTTTCTCAGATTACTGACACAATAAACTTCATCAAAACTGACCTAAATATACTTTACATCTTTGTCCATTACAAAACCCTAGATACATCAAGATTCAAATGAATTTACATCACAGATTATCATAGATCATTATAAATCATCATACATATTATTACAACAAATATCAAGACAATTTCAATAGTTGAATAATCATAACACGACACTGCACATCTATTTGATAAACAATCAAACCCTTAAAACATTCTTCTATGCTCTTCATTGTTTCCCAAGAAATTTCATCCTTAATCGCACCAAAACAGTATTTTAATTTCTCACACAGGTTGTGACATGTCACCATCAAGTTATGAACATAATGAAATTCACTGCCAAACCATAAAGCATCACCACTTAAGAGATCTTGTTACCGGTTCTAAAACCCTGCTAAAACCCTACTAAAAATACAACAATAAATCACAAACATGACTTCTAGTTATCAAAACATGATGCGGTTCTGGTCATAGACTTATTACAATGATATAAACACATGTTTCAAATTGCAACACCTAATTCTTCATCAATCTTCAGAACCAATTGCTTAAGTATAACACTGTTTTATGTTTACATGTTAAAGTCCTATTTGTCAGTTTGTCTGTCAACTACATAGTTCATCTCACCAACTTAATCCATTATCGGTTAGGTTACACTAGTAAACCTAGATGACAAAGTGATTGAGAATAAACAATTGTCAGAGTTTCCATCAATGACAACACAAATAACTGATCACCAAGTCACCAAGCAATATCTTAATCTATACTAGTCATGCATCACCATGCCATCATTCTCCTTATCATATCAACTATATCATCACCAACACTCTTTCAATATATCATCACCAACAGTCCTTATACCAATATGTCAACATCATTATCGGCTATGCCAATCATGCCAACACTATGATGTCAGTTGGTGGGTGAACTCACAAAACTAGTTCCCACTTTTTGACCAACTTTGATGCTTAGATGAACATTTTCAAAAAAACCTTCACTTTCCAACACCTATAACTTTTAAACCATTAAGAATTTGAAGATGATGTAAACTAGTGATTTTTTTTGAATAAAAATTTATTGATTTTTACATCTCCCTCAAAAAGTAGTTTTTTATAGCAAACAACTTTTTTTAAGAGTGATGTGCATCCCGAAACGCATAACTCTTTTTATATAAATGATAAAAACTTAATTCTTTTGAATTTTGGTTTGTAAAATCAATACCCAGGGCATGCAGTTGGTTTGATAGTGATATGTTGAATATTTTTCATTTTATTAAGTTTTGAAGTCCGACTAATTATAATTTAGATATAGGTGTACGTTTGAACACATAACTTGTTCTATATATATCAAAATTCAATTTTATTTTTTTTGTTAGAAATAAAACATCAATACCTAGTGCGTTGATATTTTTCAGAATTTTTTGAAATAAGTTTACTATTTTTCCCAATGCATTGAACAAAGAAGTTCATGTTCGATGAAAACCTACATTCATAAGAAATAAAATAAAAATATATTAAAAATTATACTATTTGGAAAGCTTATAATAAGGGCTAAATACTTTAAAAAATAAAACTTCAAAATAAATTAATTTGACCCCCCAAAAGCTAATGTAAAATTGGTTTTTTATCAGCATTTGATAGATGCAAAGGAGACTCCATTGCAAGTATGATTTAAAAGTAGAGAGGTTCTATCCAAGAAATTTTGATCTAAGAGCCTTTGATCTAACTCTCTTCAATTAATTACTTCAAATGGGACCTCTTAAAGATTAAATAATTATATTTTCTAAAAAATGTATGATTTCAGCAAAAATCAAGATGTACCAAAAAGTGAGAACCAACATTGTGAGTTCACCCTGGTTCAACTTCTAGGTAATTGAGGTGGTGTATATTATTTGGTTCATGTTATTTTTGTCTAGATATGCATTGGAGGTTGAGTTTGGATGTTGATATAGGTCTTACTATGGTGTGTGTATATCTACATTATGAATTTTTATATTGGATGTTGTTTTGGGGTCGATTGGTTAACATGTTGTATTATGTATCCACATGTTTCATTTTTTGTCAACTTTGGAGGATATGTTAATGTGCACGATTTGTTCAAATCATCTTGGAAGGATTTTCTATGATATGTTTGGGTCCCCTTTATCCCCTAGAGTGGGCCACATTGTGTGTTATTGTTATAGGTGGCCTAATTTATGTAATTGTATATTTTATTTGTTACTAACCTATTTTAGAGTTTTAATGAATGATCTTGTATATATAGATGTGTAATTGTATGATTTGAGGCATGGAATGTGTGTGAATTGATGTGAAGTGGATGTGAATGATATGTAGGCAAATTTGGTGTGATTTTTAGTTTGTGGAGAGATTTGATGATGATATCTTCAATGTAATAATGATATGAGATATTGTTTGAAGTTAGATGTGTTTGCCATGATATTGGTCACTTGACATAGTGGTTCAAGAATAATTTCATGATCATGAGATCTTGTTCAGTTTAATTCATCTATTCCCTATACCTTCCAAAAGAAGGTGTGTTCCTTTTGGTATTTTGTGCATTCCTTTTTATCTTTCCCTAAGGACGTGCACCTTAGTGTTGTAAGTCCAATTAGGTGCAATGAGCTCCTTGGCCTTGAGCCCAAAACCTCTTAATTAGTTATATATTGTGAGTGTGATTCTTGCCATAAAATTTTCTTGTTTTGGGTTTTCCATGTAAATATAGTGTTCATGTGTTTATTGTGCTTTGTACTTCCATGTTTCATAATTTCAATAATAAACTAATTGTGGTTTAAAGTTTAAAGGATCAGAAGTAAAGTATTTAGAGGTCTGGATTCACCCCTTTTAAGTCCTATGGTGTGTTTAACAACTTTATCTAACTAGTTCATATAGTTATCCACTTAGGTCCTTTTCACATCTTATTATTTAATTTTTCTTAAGGTCCACATGAGATATTAACCACTTTTTGTCTCATTTCATAAGAATAAGACACTTGTAACAATATTATGATACTTATCTACTTTATGTCTCATATCATAAGGTTAAGGCATTTGTCACACTCTTTTAATATTAATCTAATTTATGTCTCACATGAGAATATCAAGACACTTTTCATAATCTTATGATATCTTATCTTCTTCCTTGGCCTATATTTAACTAAGGGGTTCCTTTGTATTATCACTTCTTAAGTCCATTGTTATCTTGCACTTTCTTGAGTAGAATACCATTTTTTTTAATCATTTTTAATTTTCTCTATTTTATTTCCTTCATTCATTTGCATCTTGGGTAGGCTATTAAGCCAAATCTCACAGTAATCAATGAAAATTTTGACATTGAAATATTGAGTCTCAATAGGATCCTTAGCAAAAATTCATTGAGAGTATCTCTAATCATGGTAATGGTATTTCCTTGAAATATAAGATAATCCATTCAAATTTACCATTATCACATTTCTCAAATTTAAAACAAAATGAGCATAGCTCTATTTATATTTTGTAAGTAAAGAGATGGATTTTATTTCATTTTTAAGACTACTATAACATTCTTCTTCATGTCATATAATATAGTTTGGGGGATGAATTCCTATAGATTATTTGTAACTATAGAATTATTTGACTTGGAAGAGGATAAGGATATGATAAGGGAAATCATAAACTAAATTTATACAAAAAAAATAGCACTTATAAAATAATTATTGCATTTAAAATACTCTAATTAAAACAATTCCAAAATAGAAAGAAAAAATAAACATAAAATTTTACAATTACAATAATTTTAAAGATATTTTCAATGAAAAGAGTGAAAAAGTTTGATTAAACAAAATAAAAATTATGACAACTGATTGAATAAAAAATAATAATTTACTTTTTTACCTCTAAATCAATCTCAAGAACATTGTTATCATTCTTGAAAAATATAAATCTTAAATATTTTTTTTCATATAGAAACCTTATTTTGTATTTTTAATATTAATAAAAAAATATAAGAATAAACTTTTTAAATACATAGAATCTCAAAAAGACTGAGTAATTGAAAAATCTATATTTATAATTTCGTGTGTCATATAATAACAGCAAATAATAACAACAAGCTTATGATTAAATTACATTTTTGTTTGTCTTTGATAATAAAAAGTATACATTTTATTAACTTATATTTATGTACACTAAAAACAAAAAGTATTCTAAACTTGTCGCATCTTAAATTATTGTAAAAAGAACAATATTATTTAATTATAATATACAATATATCATATCTCATATTATAATTAACCCTTATAAATTTATTAAATTATATTACAGTATCTTACAACTTTTAGGACACTTTTATTAGTATTTTCTGTGTTATTATTAAATTCCATCATAAAATAACAGGTGTAGGCTTACTTTTAGGTCACTTTTATCCCATGTGCAACACGACGTAAAGAAGGTACCCAAACACAGCCTTTATTCTATTCACCATACATGCAATGTACTCGATATAGTTGTATATAGTTGGCCTGAAAACCCTAGTTTTACTTTTTAGCTTAAAAATCGGGCAATGAATTTACATTGTTCAGGTGATTGCATGTGATAGATTTCAATAAATTTTGAGTAAAATAGTATATTGTAAACTTTAATTTGTTTAGGTGTTTTTTTTGAAATTATATTGATTTTTTTAATAATATTTATTTATTAATATGATTTCAGACTAGTCACTTAAATCTGATCTTTCTTAAAAAAAAATATAGAATTCTAATAAATTGTTTTAGATTGATTCAAGATATTACAAGAGCTTCTTGATCAAATGATCAAAAATAGAATGAAAAAAAAGAAATCATTAAATATTTCAATACTTTCAAAAAGGATAAAAGTTTTCCATGTGATCTTTTATCAGTACTCACTTCCGAGATGTCGCTACTTTTATCAACCCTCAATGTTCATTTTTGAATAATCCAAATGACTGTATGCCATGAGGGCCCTAAGAAAGCTCAGTCACTTAGAATCCTCATAACATATTTTATGTTTCGACTTGTTTAGACAGTTCATTTGAAATTGCACATGGAGCACCTACAATACTGATCATTTCCTGAAAAGATGTATATGACTTTCTATCAATACTAACTTCCATCCACCTACAATACTGATCATTTCCTGAAAAGATGTATATGACTTTCTATCAATACTAACTTCCAACTCACTGATGTCACCTCCTTCAACAATCCTGAACACCCATTTAGAATAATTGAATAACATGCATTGATCTGGGTCATACTGAAACAGCTTTTGATGCACCAGAAAGCACATCACCTAAAAAGTTTTCAATGAATTCTTTTGCAAATTACGAACAAATGGAGTTAGAAGTGTAATCTAGATGCTCTTAAAATGTCTAATTAGAAAAGCATGACGTCTCCATCGTTGAGAGCTGTGCATGACTTATATTCTACTCGTACAAAGTTGTACAGACAAGACAGGTTCTGTCCATATCCATACGCATTAACAGTAGTCTTCATTTGGTAGGTATATTCATGGCTGCTATTATTATTATTATTATTGTCGGTGGAGTAGTCCAAAATTCGGAAGATACCCATGTTATGGCTACTACTGTATTTCTAAAACTTGTGGAACATTCGGAACCGGCCAAAAAAAATTCAGATAACCTTATCACAGTAAAACCATATTAAGACAAATGGATGGTACCTCTCGTCAAATTACTTTTGGAATGTTCTGTTTTTTGGTAGTTGTGGGATTGAGGCTTTGAACTATTAACATTTACAACTCATAGCAATTTTGTCATTACAGTGCTTCAGTAGACATTAAGAAATAATTTTGTAGTAGTGGGAATTGAGCTGGAAACGCACTCATTCTTTCTACAATGGGAGGAAAGTATCTATCATTAAATCTTGTCAGGATTTAAGATGCTCTGAAATTGGGTTTTTAGGTTATAGGTGTTATTCTATAATAGACATAATTTTCTAATAATATCACAGTTCTTATTCTTAAAACAAAAAAAAAAATAGGACTGTTATTTATGTTCTATCAAATTGGATTTTTAGGTCGATTCATTGTTCTTATCGGTAAAAGAAAAAGAAAAAAATAGGACTGCTGTTTATGATCTATCAAATTGGATTTTTAGGTCGATTTATTGTTCTTATCTGTAAAAAAAACAAGAAAAATAGGACTGCTACTGTTTGTGTTTTATCAAATTAGGTTTTTAGTCAGCTCCATTATTATCGGTAGAAAGAAAACAAAAAATAAGACTTCGATTTATGATCTATTGACGTATTTTATATAAATGTTTTAAAATATAAATTGAATTTTATATAAGACTGCTGTTTATGTTCTATCAAATTGGATTTTTAAGTTGATCTATTTCTTTTATGGGTAAAAGAAAAACCAAAAAATAAGACTGCTACTGTTTGTATTTTATCAAATGACATATTTTATATAGATTTTTTAAAATATAAATATACTAATTTATATAAGAGAAGAATATTAGACTGTAATCAGTATTTAAGTAAAACTCGCTCTCACAGAGTCCTCTTACAAAACAATATCACATAAGTGTATTCAATGATTTAGAAATGGGCCCCTCGACTTTCCTATACTGCTACTTAGGCAATAAATAATTCAAACAAGAATTTAACTCTCCTCATTCCTGAGAGCAGAAGATTTTTAAATTACTTTACCAGTTTCTGCCAAGAACTCAGACATCAGAAACCAAACAATCACTTTTCCAAGACTGGATTCACGAGTTATTAATAAGTGAGCACGTCACATAGTTGTAAGGTCTGTAAGGTGCATGGATCGGAATTCATAATCAAATACTACGGACATATAAAGTAATTTTATATATTAACAAACGATGACAGTATCAAATTATCATTTCTATTAAAGTTTGTTTGATTGAATGTCAGTAGTAGTTTTTAATTTAAAAGTATTGTCAATGGGTCTTTGGTCTACTGTGAAGTTGAATGGTTCTTAATGAGCCCACTAGGAATCAAGTCTTGCTAAGTGCAAGGCTCCGACATCATAAGGGATGACGTCGGATCGTGCCTTGGGCAAATTTGGCGGAATGGATACACGGACTGGATACCCCTCAGTCCTTGGCTCTTAGCCGATGTCATGCTAGTAGCCGTGCTTGTAGGTCTGGACCTCGGTAAAAAAAAATAAAAAAATTTAAAAGTATTTGTAAATTTATAAATGTGAATTCAAGTCTTTTTCCAAGTAAATTGTTTGTGGATAATGTCTATATTATCATTTATAAAGTAGTATTATTCATATTTTAAAAACAATGTGGACTCTAAAATTTGTATAGGACAACAGTCTTGGAATCTTAAAGTATAAAACAAATGAGCATCAACCATTATAAGTTGAGAGTAAATGGAAAAAAGTGGCGACGAAGGAGGATCTTAGTCATTAGATTTGCCTCAAATATTAGCATGATTTTAAGTGACAATAGGAGGGTCCCAACAACCATTATCATTATTAACATTTTCATCTTGAGTTTCTTCAATAGTCACATGAATAAGAATAACAAGAGCTACCATGTGTTTTCACCAAGAGCTAGCATGTCTTTCCACCACTTGAGACCAGTAGAGAAGACCACTAGTAGCCTCACTGAGCTTGCTTTCTTTTTTAACATTTTTATTGTTGTTTTATTTTTGAAAAAAATTATATTATTTTGCAAAAATAAATAAAGTTATAATTTTGAATCAATATTTGTCATAGGTTAGCTAATTTGTTAATCATGTAGTGAAAGAGATATATTTTTTAACTAGCAAGATTTGACAAAAAAATCTTTATCAACTAGAAGGGCGATTTTTTAAATAGCATTGACAAAGGCATATGTAGTAAAATGTATTAGAATATCCTTGATAAAGGAAAAAACATGTATATTTTCTTGACTATCACAATAGTAATACAATTATGGGATTTGTTATAAATCACAAAGACATTGACATGCAATTTATTAAATGTGACAAAGGCATTGGCATCAACTTATTAAAAATCATAAGACATTGACATGTAGTTTATTCAATATCACAAAATAATTGACATGTTATTTATCTTATCCATTAAATTACTCTATTAAACTAATGAAGAAGATCAAATTTTCTCTTATTATATTTTTCCTTCAAGAAACCTTAAGTATAATGTTTCGCTGCTATGTAACGACCTTTGATCTCTCAAATGAATGAAAGTGCTTTATTTGTTTTTTTTCTCCATATCTCTACTTGCGAAGTGTCATCTTTCTTTATTTTCACAATTCCTTTGTATAAGCCTATTTATGGCCGCATATGAAAATTAGTCAAGTGTATGCATATATAAAATATACATGTCATGACAATGATTTTTTAACTTTTTTTATGTAGTAAGTGATTCCAACGTAGTAGTATAAGATAGAGCCAATGATAAACTTTGGTATTTTCATGTTTATAGGTTGGTTGTATGCTAAAGGTAGAGTCCAATACTCACTTTTTTTTGGAAAGTCGCGTTCTTGTCTCTCTCTCTACATGCTTTACCTCCTTCTAACTCTTTTTCTTCCCATGTTTTAGCTTTAATAGGATCTAAACTTCTTTGATGATTGATCACAAGTTTGAATTTTTTGGTGTTTATTTGAATTTTATTGGATAAATTATTTTTTGATTGAGGATAAAACAATTTTTGAGGGGACCCGAAACCCCTTACAACAAGTTTGGAAGGGACCTAAAACCCTCAGATTTTACCATGATCCGAAACCCAAAACAGACAACTACCAAAAGATACATCAAAGAAAACCAACAGCCCAAACTCAACCTAGTAACAAAGAAAAATCAATGACAACCTAGCTAAAAAAGAAGAAGGCTAAATCCATTCACAAGAATAAAGGGTTTAACAAGGCTCCCTTAACCTTCATCAGAAACCAAGGGTTTTTCCAGGCACCCATAACCTGAACATCAATATTGATCCAAGATCCCAAAATCATAGCCACCAAATTCTTAATGATAAACATACAAATACAATCTGGAACCAAGTGGTTTTTAAAGGCTCCCAGACCTTCATCTTGGGTTTTGAATTGGCTCCCAAAACCAACATCAAAGGGTTTTTCCAGGATCCCTCAACCATGACAATGAGTTTTGACAAGGCCCCCATAACCTTAATATTGAAAATGAGAAGCACGAAAACCACCAAATCCTTCAAGAACTCCACCTCAAGAAGAGAAGAAGGAGAAAGAGTTGTACACAAACCAGTCTCATTTTCCATATAGCCAAGCAACAATTGACCATCAATTGTCCACCAATAACTCCTGGCATCAGTCACAACACCCAACTCCGCCTCAAAAGAAGAAGGCTCGTCTTTGGAACACGCCACCTCCACCTCAATAGAAGAAAGGGCCACCTCAATAGGCCAAGCCAAAGAAAACCATAAATGTTGAGATCAAAACAGGAACGCAAGAGAGTTGGGTTTTAAAAAGGCCCCCAAAACCTTAAAGACACGATGCAGCATGAACCTATCAAACAGCAAGAGAGGAAACTCCACCAAAGACCCCACCTCCATAGGGGAAAAATGACAGAGAATCAGAAGCCTAGTTAGAAAGGAAGAAAGGTAAACATCCAAAAGAGATAGGGCTAAAAGGAACTCCAAAAAACTCCTTACAACGTAGCCCACAAAGCCTCTCTCTTCTTCAAAGAAAGATCCATCCACCTCAATAAGACTATAATGGAGGGAAAGAAGAGAGAGAAAAACCCAAAACCTGCCCCTCTCCCACAATAACAGAGAGAAGAACAAGAGGGCCAAAGAAGCAACAATGCCCCACTAGAAAGAGAAAAAATTAGAAAAGCACAAGGGCCAAGGATAAGGCAAAAAATAAACCCCTATGGAGGCCAAAAACTGTCCTAGGCAACCAAGAAAACTCTAAAACCTAGAAAAGCACCAAATAGAGACACAAAATAGAGGGGAACAAAAGAAACCCCTACAATCTCCCAACAAGAGCACTGGACAAAAAGCCCCTAGACTGAGCAAAGCCCAAAACAGGGACATCCACAAGCAGGGGAACTAGACGCAACACCAAATTGACATGCAAGAGGAAGAGGTACAATGTGCTAGAGAACAATCAAGAGCCCACACAACCAAAGAAGAATGCGTCTCATCCAAGAGACTCCATCGGAAGGCATGCCTAGAGGAAAAAAAATCTACGAATGAACCACTCCTGCCTCCCGCCACCATGCTGAAATCCACCAAAAATCATTCCCTTATGCAAGGCATCCAAACACAGAAAGCAAGCCAACTGAAGGCCAAAAAATAGGCCAGAAGGAGGCAAACAGAAAGGGGGGCGGGGGGGGAGGGGCAACCGCACTATCGTCGTCACCATCCTCAACCTCCTCTACAACCTCCCCAAAAAACCTAGCTCCTCCACTTCTCCTACTCCTGCTCCCGCTCCTCATTTCAAAAGCTAACCTTATGTTCCCATGTGACTACTTAACTCTATTTTCTGCTTAAATTTAAGCAATTAAGTATTCCCATGCAACTTTAAAATTGTGAAAAAAATGATAATTTAGAATCTTTTCCTATTTTGGTGGAGCAACTATTGTTTAGGAATTGAAAAATAAGCAATGGAAGAAAAGGGGGGGCTGGAAATAAGCAATGACTGCTTATTAACAAAAATGCCATGTGGCTCCACAATTTGCTCTCCCTCTTTTTTTAAGATTTTATTTCGATTTTGTTTTTCAAATTTTAATTACACAAATTAGTATCAATACTATTAATATGAAGTTAAAATGTTTTGTTTAAAAATAAGCAGTAAAGATAAATATTCATGGGGCTAGCTGCTCCACAAATAATTTTAAGCTAAGCATCCACATGGGAACATGCCCTAAGTGTTTTCTTGGACAAATTGTTATATTTAGGCCCTAATTTATTTTTTCTATGTTGTCAATGGGATCTCAAATTTGAAACTCTTTTTTTTTTTAACAAACCTATTAAATACTTTGAAATATCTCAAATTTTGGGATGGAAATTCTACAAATTTTATTTTCTAAAGAAAGACTTTTACACTATTATAGTCATGTACTATGGTTTTTGGTGAATGAATCATAATTATTTGGCTGGTTAAATTACTTTGATTTATGTGGTAACTCTATTTTGTTGAAGCCATTTAAATATTGAAAGGACCATTTCATTTATTTTTAATATTATTTTAGACTTGTTCATTGCAGCAAGGATTGGTTTTAATTTAGAAATCCCATGACACTATTGTAATCACATAAGGTATCTACATATACAATATTAGTGCCACTATATATGCTACCATGTTTGAAAAATAAAGCATCTAACTATATCATGCATATGAAAATTTAATAAGTAGGGTTGCAAATTTAAATGGAAATTTAAATTCATTATAAAATCTCAATTCAAAGAGAATTTGGTTCTATAGATATAGTATAGATGAGATAGAAAGGAAGTGAGTTCCTACATAAATATAAATATTAATAGATACATTAAATATTGGCTATAATAACATAAGTTCCATCCTTTTTCTTGGGATATTTCTAATGGTTTTAGGGAGCTACACACACTTCAATCCATATTTGGATTATTACCATTTTATTTCATGTGTGTGGAAGTTGAAGGAAGTTGCATCCTATGATTCACTTTCATATTTTGTCCTTTGAAATTCAACCATTATCTCGAAACTAAAGTGGCCTAATGTACAATATTTCAACAATACTTTAAATTTGGGCATTTCACATATGTTGTGCATATAGAAATGGAGAAACACAAGCGGCAATTAGTTTCCTTATGCGCTATCTCTAGATATTAAATATATTTATTTATAGACAATAACAGTGATAGAAGAAGAAGGTGAAATGGAAAATATTAGAGTTAACTGAGGAGTGCAATTTTGATGGTAAATATTTTCACATACATATATATCCAATTTAGGAAAAAGAGTATTAAATTTAGTTGTAAAAACTACTACTGCATGGATATATTTTTTAATAATGCATATTCATTTTGAAATGGATTTCAAGGAATCTTAAGTATAATGTTTCGCCTCTATGTAACAACCTTTGATCTCTCAAATGAATTAAAATGCTTTATTTGATTTTTTTCCATATCTCAACCTACATAGTGTCCTCTTTCTTAATTTTTATAATTACTTTGTATGTACCTATTTATGGCCCCATATGGAAGTGAGTCAGGTG
Organism: Cryptomeria japonica; assembly: GCF_030272615.1. NCBI lineage: Eukaryota > Viridiplantae > Streptophyta > Pinopsida > Cupressales > Cupressaceae > Cryptomeria > Cryptomeria japonica. Next base: position 631,686,140 of record NC_081407.1, read on the forward strand.
TATGAGATGGAAGTGAGTCAGGTGTATGAGTATATGAAATATACATGTCATTACAATGATTGTTTAACTTGTTTTATGTAGTAAGTGATTTCAAGGTAGTAATATAAGATAGATCCAATGATCAAAGTTTTTTATTTTCAAGTTTATAGGTTGGTTGGATGCTCTCTCTCTCTCTCTCTCTCTCTCTCTCTCTCTCTCTCTCTCTCTCTCTCTCTCTCTCTCTCTCTCTCTCTCTCTCTCTCTCTCTCTCTCTCTCTCTCTCTCTCTCTCTCTCTCTCTCTCTCTCTCTCTCTCTCTCTCCACCCTTGACCTCCTTCTAACACTTTTTTTGCATGTTCTAGCTTTGATAAGAACTAAACTTCTTTGATGGTTGAATCTAACAATTTTGAATTTTTGGGTGTTTATTTAAAGTTTTCTGCACAAATCCGTATTTTTAGGCCCTATTAGTTTTTCCACACGCTCAATGGGATTTCAAATTTGAAACTCGTGAATTTTTTTTGAACACCCATTAAAAAACTTTGGAATATCTCAAAACAATTTATGGAAATCCTACAAAATTTATTTTCTAAAGCAAAAAGTTTATACCTATTATAGTCCTACTATGATTTTTGGTGAATGAAACATAATTATTTGGTTTGCTAAATTATTTTTATTTATGTGGTGACTCTATTTTGTTGAAGCCACTTAAATATTGAAAGGACCATTTACTTTATTTTTAATATTATTTAGACTTGTTCATTGTAGCAATGATTGGTTTTCATCTAGATATTCCATGACATTATTGTAATCACTTAAGATATCTACATACACAATATTAGTGCCACTACACATGCTACAGTGTTTGTCAAATAGAGTTTCTAACTATATCATGCATATGCAAATTTTATAAGTAGGGTTACAAATTTAATTAAAAATTTAAGTTCATCATAAAATCTCAATTCAAAGAGGCTTTGTTTCTATAGATATAGAACTAAAAGGATATCACAGATGAGATAGAAACGAATAAATTTCTTACATAAATATAAATATCAATAGATATGTTACATATTGTCAATAATAACATAAGTTCTTGGGATATTTCTATTGGGTTTAAGGAGCTACACACACTTTAATGCATAATTGGATTATTAACATTTTATTTCATGTGTGTGAAAGTTGAAAGAAGTTGCTTCCTATTATTCACTTTCATATTTTGTCCTTCGAAATGACCACCGTCTCAAAACTAAAGTGGCCTAATGCATGGTATTTCAATAATACTTTAAATTTGGGCATTTTACATATATTGAGTGTATAGAAATGGAGAAACACAAGTGGACATTAGTTTTCTTGTGCACTAGCTCTAGATTTTAAGTTATATTTATTTATCGATATTAAAGGTGATAGAAGAAGAAGGTGAAATGAAAAAGATTAGGGTTAAATGAAGAGGGTAATTTTGGGGTAAATACTTTCGCAAAATAAATAGATATTCACTATAGGAAAAATATTATTAAATTTAGTGAGAACAACCCCTCTAACATGGATATATTTTTTAATAATACATATTAATTTTGAAATGGGTTTTTTAACTTTTAAATTAGTATCCCTTCTTCAACAAATATATATCCCTCTTTAAAAAAAAGGATATCTATTTTAGTAAAGATATTAAAAAATTTGAAAAATATTTATTAAAATAAATATTTGTTTGAAATAAACAAATGAATATTCATTCTAATTGTATATTTATTATGTTCAAATTTGGGCCCTTCCCCCCTTGTAATGTTGGCTTTATTTCAGGCTTGGAAATCTAAATCAAAAGATTCATTCAACTTATGAGAACTAAATATCATGAAGCCCTCCATTACTAAAACTAGTGTTGACAATTTATGGTTAATGTCTTTTAAATTTAATATTTTTAGACAAAATTAAAACAAATTTTAGATGAAAATGTCTTGTTTTCAAATATGACTTTTTTCAAACTTTGTTAAAAAGAAAACCATTGATTAATTTTTAAAGATAAAGTTAAAATAAATAAATAAATAAATATATATATATATATATCATTTCAAGTTAGTGTGTGAGGGATTTTAAATTTATACCTTAATAGACTATTAGATAATTAATAAATTAAAAAATGCATTCATCACACGCATCAACATAAACAATTTTTTTTTACACAAAAGGATATTCAAATAAAATTAAGTTTAGGGATAGCACACATGTGCATGTTTTCTCTTTCATGGAAGTTAAAAAATAACTTCACTTTAAAAGGTCTTTTGCTTAATAATTTGTTTCATAATGTCTTAGAATAAATTTCATATTTTAAAACTAGAAGCAAATTATTTTCTATATTTTAACACCATATAAATATTATATCTATAAATTCTTTCAATCTTGACCCAAAAGTTGTTGGAAGCTTGAGTTGTAGTGTTGTGTTGCCATTGATGTAAACCTGTCTTAAGTTGTCATAGATGTTGAAGGAAGGATGATATAGGGGAAGTTTCAATATGCAAGAAAGAGTACTTTTGGGTTCCAATATGATGATGAAGTAAGGATGATGTAGTGGAAGTTCCAAAATGCACAAAAGACTATTTATGTGTTCTGGTACTATTGAATTATCTAGTGCAAATACTAATGTAATTTTGAAAGGGTGGTACCGAAGAAGTCTCAATATGTAGGAAACAATATTTAATCTCTTAGTGGAAGAATGTCTCTTATTCCTCTAGCATGTGAAGTTTATATGCTATGGTTATACATATGATTTATATTCTCTATGTACATTATACCATCTAGTTTCTAGGTCCTCTATTGCTAAGTTGGTAGAGTTGGTTGTTGTTGATTATGATAGTATGCTTGTCTATTAGAGTAGGTCCAGAGTACACTTGGTGGCTTCTAGATATGTGGATTCAAGTGCTATAGTTTGGAGGATTTTTTCATGCGATCTATGCAGTGTTCTGGTTCAATTTTTAGGTGGCAACTTGATTGGCAAGCGAATTTATGATATTCTAAGTTATGGATGTCAGCTATTCTTGTCTTTGGCTAACTGTGATGTTGCATTCTACTTGGATCATACTCTTTTGGTTTGGATATCCCTTGATGGTTGAGTTTGGATGTTGATCTGGGTCTCACCATGGCATGTGTAGATCCACATTGAGTTTCATGCATTGGAGAATGTTTTTAGCTCAACTGGTTGGCGTGCTTCGTTGTTCTACACATTTGATTTGATGCCAACCTTGGAGGATGTGCTAGTGTTTGTGGTTCATTGGAATCATTTGTAAATGTTGTATTGTACTATTTTTGAGTCTTGTCTATCTCCAAGATTGGATCGTATTTGATATTTTAGGTCCGACAATTAATGTAATAATATATATTCTATTTGTGGTGAACCTAGATAAGGGTTTTTATGATTAATATTGTATATAGAGGAGTGTGTGGAATGGGTGTGAATTGATTTTCCGAAGGTGTGAAAGACCTACAAGTTTATTCAATATTGAAGATGTGTGAAAGACTATTGTGAAGAGATTTGATGATGATATTCTTAGCATGAAAAACTTGAGAGAATGTGTTTTTAAATTAGAAGAGTTTTTTATGATATTTATCACTTGACATAGTGGTTCGATATCAATTTCATGATCAAGAGGTCTTGTTCATTCCAATTCAACTATTCGTTCCTTTGTCAGAAGACAATGAGTCTCTTGGCAATTTTCTATATCTCGCCTTCAAACAATGAGTTTCAGTCTTGCAAGTCATTTGTATCTTTCCCTATGGTTGTGCACCTTAGTGCTTAAGCCCCCTTAGGAGCAGGGTTTTTCAGAGACAACATTGTAACATATTATATTTATATATTTTTTGGATTAAGGCAAAAACAGGTTTTGAAGGGGCCCCGAAAACCTTTACAAAAAAAGATTCTAAAAGACTTAGAATTAGAGCATTAGAAAAATCTGAAACAAAAACAAGATTCAAATGATAGGACAATACAAAGCGCAACCAAGAAACCAGCAAACACCTAAATGGGTAGACAAAGGATCGACAAAGAACCAGCATACTAAAAACACAAAATATACAGAAATACAACACAATCACATGAGGCTCTTGAGGGTCTCGACTACCTCAACCTCCATCAGGTTCATCTTGTCTGCGACCATCCTAATCTCTTTGTAATCCTCGCTTTGAATCATAGCTTTCTTCTTCATGTTGCCCCAGGTCCGCTTGCAAGGGCCTTGATCATCCTGCATTTTTTCACTGTCATCACCAATATTAATCAGAATTTTCTCCTATTGCCCACTATCAAGATTTTTCGCCATGGCATTCATGGCATTCGTCGTCTGTTTGACTATCTTGTGGCTATTGGTCATAATTGTTTTGAGGGTGGATTGAATTTTATTATAGTTTTCATCCATATGGGTGAGCCTATCCTCAAATCATATTTGCATTTGATCAATACCCTCCACAACTCTGTTGATGCAATCCACCACATATTATATTTATATTGTGTTCGATTCTCATCCTGGTTTTCCCCTGATTAGGTTTTCCACATAAATTTGGTGTTCATATTTTTGTTGTTCTTCATACTTTCATAATTTGTTATTGTTAAGATTATATACTTGTGGTTTAAATTTTGAAGATCAATATTTAAGTGTTTGAAGGTCCATATTGATTCACCCCCCTCTTAGTCCTATGGTGTGTTCAAAAATTGGTATCAGAGAAAGGTTCCTCTTTTGAAGCTTAACTACTTGAAGAATATCCTGGATGCACAAGACTATACATTCAAGGCTCCAAAGTTTGATAGCATAAATTATTCTTACTGGAGAGAAAGGATGGAGTATCATTTGGCTACTATGCCGATCGAGATTTGGGAAATTATTAAGAAAGGGTATACTGCTCCACAAAATATTCCTACAACTCTAAATGAAATAAAATCAAATAAGAGTAATGCAACTTGGATACTATTGTAATTTTTACTTTCTTGAATGAATTAGTGTTTATCAAAATTAAAGGGGCTAATTCAACTAAAGAAATTTGGGACAAGATGAACAATGTATTTGAAGGAGATGAGAAGACAAGGCAAGCCAAGATTAAAAATATAAGGCACAATTTTGACAATGTGAGAATGTCTAATGATGAAAATATTGAAGGCTACATTAATTGAGTGAATAAAATATTAAATGCTCTTAGAAGTGTTGGTGGATTAGTAGAAGAAAGTGAAATTACAAGGAAGATAATGATAACATTACCCAAAATCTATAAACTGAAGAAGTATGTCATTGAGGAAAGTCATTACATAAATAAATACATTATGAATTAGCTCCTCGGGTCACTTGTTGTCTTTGAGATTGTAGAATTATATGACATCAAGAAGGAAAGGAAAAAATCAAAATTCAAAGCCTTAAAGAAGCATAAAGAAGAACTAGACGAGAATTAAGACTTGGATGAGATTGAAGCAAACTTTGTAAGAAGATAGATGAGAGGTAAAAGCAAGTACAAAGGTAAGTTACTCCTAAAATATTGCAATTATGTAAGAATAGGACATTATGATTCTAGATGTATGAATAAGGAAGATTATGGTGATAGACCTAATGATGATAACAAAGAAAAGGAAAAATATAGAGGGATTAACAAGGATATCAGAAGAGATGATAGAGACAAGAAGAATAAGAATTTATGTTCAAAGAAGGAATACGAGCATCTAAAGAAGAAGAAGAAAATAATGATCGATGACCCAAAAATTCAAAAGACAAATCTACTCTACATGCTAAATTGGAACCAAAGGCATGGATCATTGACTGTAGATGTTGAAATCATATGACTAGTGATAGAGACAAGCTTATTAACCTTGAAAAATATGATGGTGGATCATTCAAGTTTGCAGGAGAGGAAGTTGCACTTATTTGTGGAGAAGGAAGCATCTCTATTAATGGTAAGCATAAAACTGATGATGTTTATTATGTTAAAGGTCTAAGACATGACCTATTAAGTGTGATTCCAATGTGTAGGAAAGTTTATAAGGTCATATTTAATGGGACTAGATGTGAAATTAGAAAGGGAAGCTCTGAAAGATTGGTTGCAAAAGGTGTAAGAACTAATGACAATGTTGACTATGTAAAGGACAATAATGGAGATAATTTTTTACTGGCACAAGTCTCTAATTAGATTGAGGATGTAGCTATGATTGTGGAAAGTCTTATTACTATAATAAAGATGGTAGAATAAGAATTGAATCAAATTGAGGAAAGTAGGACAACAAAACTAGTGCCTAACCCTATTGAGAAGAATATGGCAAAAGACAGTTGGGATTTCAAAGAGAATAAAATTAGTAGATAAAATGTCATGAATGAAGAAAGGAAACCTATTCAAAATGTTTCCCCTCGGATCTAGAAAAAAAATGTCTCCAAGAGGTCTCATACTAAATTAGGTACTCATCAACTTTCAATGGTAGCTATTTTTCATGCAATATGCTTGGACATAGAGCTAGTAAATGCATAAATCAAATTAGATCTCAACTATTTAATGGTCTTACATTTGTCACAAACTTGATCATAAGGATAATAAGTGCAGAAGTGAAATGATGTGGAATTCAAATAGTAGAAACGTTCAAACTTTCAATGGACATTGTTATACTTGTAACAATCTAGGTCATAAAGCTATTGAGTGTAGAAGAGTTATCAAAATAAGTGGAACAATCACAAGAGATAGAAATGTCAAAAAAATAGAAGTGTTTATCAACAAAGTTTAGTATTTTACAACTATAACAAACTTGGACACATTGCCAAAATCTGCAAAGAAAGAAATAGGAAAAATTGTCTCGTAAGAAGATTGATATCAATATAGAAAATGAGAAGATGCAAAATATGTGGGTGAAGAAATTAGAAGAAAAGGTGGAGGAAAAAATACGAGGATGGGTCTGCACCCTTTGGTGGTGTTGATTCTTCTTCTAGTAACTAGATAATATCCACTATCTAAGGGAGAGAGTGAAACAAAAATATGATGACCCCTCTTGTGGTTTGTTTCTAAATATTTTTTTTAGCATGGGAGAGGTTCTTGTGTTTACCTCTTCATTTGTGAGGTTTCAAAAATCTACATAGAATTGTTCATACATCCAAAAGTTATTTGGGATCCTAGATGTTGCTAGGCTAAAGCCGATCTAGAAATCAATGCAAGTATGACAAAGGAATAAATCACTAAAGATAATGTTCTCGGGAAGATAGAAGTTCTAATGACAAAATGGTATAAGTTACTGTGCATCCCTGTCAAGGGGAGTATTATAGTCTCTTCTGATATTTTTCAATTTGTTGCTAAGTAGAGTTGTTTAAAATTATGATTTGTTGTCCTTGATATCAAAGGGGGAGAGATATACAGGTTGAGTTCAATTGGGTTTCCTAATGGTGGTACACTTGTGTTTCCATCAATGAAAAGGAGGAGAATGTAGAAAACTTGAGATGTGGTGTTGTCTTGTCATTGATGTCAACTTGTCTTATATTTTCATTGATGTCAACCCATCTTAAGTTGTCATAGATGTTGAAGTAAGGATGATATGATGTAATCCTTGACTAGTTTCATGCAAACTATTAGGGTGAACCTCCTTTGGTTGTGGGCGAACAACGATCTCTTAAGCTACATGCTAGTTGTAGTTTCTTCAAGCTACATGTTAGTCGTTTACAATAGAAATTCATCCACACAAATCATTACCTACAACATATTGACAATATATCAACTATAAAAATATATAGCATGTTTTAATATTCACATGTCATTTATATACCATAAACTAGATGATAATATGGTTCAAAGGATAGTTATAACATATAATAAGTTTAATAGGTTTGATAAAAGTAATAGAAAATAAGTAAAATTAGGACAATCCTAGGACTCGTCACCTTTCACCTCCTAGGATGATAGTATCCTCAAATCTTGGCACTAGATCGAACCTCTACCTTCTCGTCAAGCATATTCTTAGATTCCAAAGGTCAACATAAATCTTGTTAAATAGATTCCCCCCAAAGAAATAAATTTAAACTAAGTTTTGATGGGGCCTCAAAAGGTAATCCAAGTAGAGTAGAAGCTAGTGCAATTATTAGAAATCATTTGGGGAGCACAATAGTAACCGCTTTCAAAAAGCTTCCAATTTCAACCAATAATATAGTTGAAGAAAATGGCCTGAACGTTGGATTACAACTAGCTTAAAAGAAGGATATATGATCTACAAATTGAAGGTGACTCTATTCTCCTTATCAATCTTATAATTGGGAAATGCTCTACCAATTGGAAGCTCAAGTACCTCCAAGTCAATGACTTCATTCTCGATGTTGATTGGGCCCAAATCAATGCCCCTGGTACTATTGCCTTTCTAGTCCTCCCCTCTTCTCCAACAAATAGTAGCCATTATAGCAATTGATTTGCTCGCCTCCCTATTTTTGAAGACTTCTTAAGTTTCTATGTCTCAAGAAATGCATTGTTTTTGTATTTTGGTTTGTTAGCCAACAAACTGTATATGTGTTATATTGACTAGTTGATTTTTTGGCCTTTTGTCTTTCAAGTCACTACTATATTTTCAGCAATTTGTATCAAAACTTTCTATCAATATAATTATGAATGTTGTACATCCTTTACTCAAAAAAACTATTCAAAAATCTTATTTATTCTTAGAAAGATACACTTAAACAATTTTTGAGTCAAACCTATTAATCCATATTTCATGATTTAATAACAATTACTTTTACTATATAATCAATAGATTTGGCTCAAAAAATTTAAAATTAAATTATTACAAAAAAAACACATTATTATTAACCTACTACATAACAACACTTCCTCCTTAATCATTAAAAAGTTCTTCCAATTTCCTTTTTACTTTAGTGTGAATGACTTTATTCTCTGAGAATGAAAGCCACAACCACCCTTTCTAATTAAACAATGCCAAATCCAAGAAATGCTTGAGAATGGTGATCATGGGATTCAATAAAGCATCAATTATAGGCGAGATTTCATCGCTTATCTTTCTAACTGGCTATAATTTAGTTGAAAACAACCGTACGAGTCAACAAAACATAATTGTTTGCTGCTGTTAGTGCTACCGATGGCTAGATATTTCAATACGTTTTAGCTGTCAAATTATATTATAAGAGGAAGTAAATCTAAGCCCTAAATCAGACCAATGACTCTAATGTTTGAACGTTAGAAAGTGGTGTTCACCATGATAAGATGAACAAACGTCAAATAAAATTCGTTTGTTACTCCGAGTGAAGCTTCGTTGCCACTCGCCATTGTCTCCTTGAATGGACCTCTGATGCAGGTAAGCCATTAGATGCCCTTGATAATAATTGAGCCCTTGATAAAGCTGGAAAACGATTCTCACAACCGAAATGTACGTATCTATAAAATAATGGCTGTCTTTAAGTCATGAAAACGAATCTCGAATGTTTTTTCTTTTCCTTTTTACTTGAATTACTGCAATGGTGTCAATTACAACCACAGAAAATGTATTGCTAAGCTTAGTTGTAAGCAATTCGGGAACAGAAGTCGACGGGACAAGCGATTAAATGAAAGAAAAAGGTTCTTACAACAAAAAGAAAAGTTTGGACGGAGAAAAAGAATACATACAAGGACCCCGCACCTACCAGAAATAAGACAACTCCTCTAAAATTCTCCTTATATTAGAGATCTCAGAGGAGACTGGTTGCTCAGTTTTTTTGATCCAGAATGAGGCCTAGCACTCCAAGGTCCTATGGGCGGCTAGAGAGGCCGTTGGAGACGAAGAAATGGGGGAGGAAAAAAACTATCGGGGTCGTCATGACGGCGGCTCTGGTTCTGTCTATAATTCTCGTCGCTGTGTCCGCCGGAATTGTAATTGCCCGGAAAAAAAAATCCAAGAATGGAGGCGAGTGGAATTCCGGGTCGAGGGTCATCAATAAGGCGTGCAGCAAGACATTATATCCGGCCCTCTGTGTTTCGACTCTGATTTCTTATCCCGGCGTTGGAGCAGCAGATCGCAAAGATTTTGCTCACATGACGGTCAACGTTAGTTTGGCCGGCGTTCGAGAGGCCTACGGCATGGCTCTCAATGTAGCCCCGGTGGGGATGAGCTCTACTGAGCGCTACGCCTTGGAAGATTGCCTGGAGCTTCTAGAAGATTCCATGGAGCATCTCGAAGCTTCGATGAGCAAATTGGCGGCGATTAATTCGAAGTCCCGGAAGCGCCACATTGCAGATGTGCAGACTTGGCTTAGCGCCGCCCTTACGAACCAGGAGACTTGTCTTGAGGGTTTCGAAGGTTCCAGCAGTAATGTGAAGGCCCAGATCGAGGAAAGATCTAAGAAATTGTCTCAATTGGTGAGCAATTCTCTGGCTTTGCTAAAAGTTTCGTTCCCGGAAAGTGGGCCAGATACTAATGAGTTCCGGATCCCGTCTCCTCCTGGCCAAAATCGGCGCCGTCTTTTGCAAGATCACGAAGAGTTCTATGAGCAATATGGTTTTGAGGACCACGATGTGGAATTTCCGTGGTGGTTGTCGGAATCTGATCGTCGGCTTTTGCTGGCGCCTGATGCTGCTGTTGCAGGAGCCAATGTGATTGTGGCCAAAGATGGAAGTGGGCAGTACAAGACAATTGCTGAGGCCGTTAATGCGGCGCCGTCAAAAAGCAACCAGCGGTTCGTTATCTATATCAAAGAGGGGATCTACTCCGAAAATGTGAATATTTCCAAGAAGAAGACGAATGTGATGCTGGTTGGGGATGGAATTGGGAGGACTACTATTGTTGCAGGGAGAAGCGTGATGGGCGGGTATACTACGTTCCGTTCTGCAACTCTCGGTACTGATTTTTTTATGGCCTTTTGATTAATTATTATTTATTTTGTTTCAGACACTGAATGCTAGGTAGATACTTTTTTTCTCTTCATTCACAGATTGTCTCTGTCTTACCAAATTTTGGTTAAAGCGGTTTCTGCACGGAGCTTCGGCTCACGTGACCAGATTTTTGGAGTCAGGGACTGATTCTACTTTTTACGTCTGATGATGGGCTTGTACTTTGCCGTTTTATCTAGCAGATCAATGTAGGGTTTAGATGAAATCCCAACGGCTTGGAGGGCATCTCTACCGTCCCAAACAAGGGTCGTGTCAGCCAGTTTAGCCGGTTCTTTTGGAATTAGTGGGGCTATTAGAAAGTAAATTTTTTAAAGTGCTCTTAATTTTAGTAATCTACTTTATATTTTTTTTAGAATGAATTGATTTGCTTATCCGAATTTATAGACTCCTTTAAATTTTGTAGGCCATATTTAAGTAATCAAATTTATTGTTTTTTAACATAAAAGTTCATAGAATAATAATTAGCTCTACTATTATTTTAAAATTATAACATTCAAATAATTGTTGCTTTTTACCATAAATGTTAGAGAATGATAATGTGATAAAAAGCTTTTGCAAATTTTAATTTTTGGAGTCAGGGACTGATTCCTACCTACTTTTTACGTCTGATGATGAGCTTGTACTTTGCCGTTTTACCTATCAAATCAATGTAGGGTTTAGATGAACTCCCGACAGCTTGCAGTGCACATCCACCGTCCAAAACAAGGGTCGTGTAAGCCAGTTTAGCCAGATAGTTAGTGGGGCTGTTAGAAAGTAATTTTTTTAAAGTGCTCTTAATTTTAATAATCTACTTTATATCTTTTTCGAATGGAATGATTTGCTTGTCTTATCCGCACATATAGATTCCTATAAATTTGGTAGACCATCCTTGAGTAGACATATCTATTAGTTCTAAAATTATTGCTTATTTATTATGTTAGAGAAGTATAATGTGATAAAGAGTTCTATAGATTTCATAAAATAATATATTAATTAGTTTTGAATAGAATTTTGTAGTTTTCCTTATGATTAAAAAGAGTTTTACCAATTAGATTCATCTTTTATAGGGTAAAGCATCTAACTGATGTTTATAGGGTAAAGCATGATGATTTTTTAGACAAATTTATGAAAGGTATGAAAGATTTGGTAGTATTCATGCTATCTAGATGATGTTTACAGATGAAATATCTTCTTAAAAGATTAACCATCTTAATTCTAATTAATATTTATCACATATATATGACCTAATGTATTTATAAAACAGTGCTAACTTATACAAAATTTTAACCAAGACATTGTCAAGTAATATATGAATTTGAATAGTTCAAAACATTAATGGGTATCTACAGCTTCTAGCAGATAGTCAAGGACATGAATTCTAAATTCAGCTAATTTAAAGCCATTGCTTGTGCCGATTTTATCTCTCTTATTTCTAACCTATATCAGATATGTGTGGATATTCGTTTTTCCTCCACAATCAAAAGTCAATAATTAAAAGCATTGTCGGTGAATGCAGCGGCAACTGGCAAAGGATTCATTGCACGGGACATAACATTCGACAACAATGCGGGCCCGGAGAAGCATCAGGCCGTAGCTCTCCGTGTAGGAGCGGATTATTCTGCAATTTACCGGTGCAGCTTCATCGGTTACCAGGACACCCTTTATGTCCACTCCAACCGCCAATTTTACAGAGAATGTGACATTTACGGCACTGTCGACTTCATCTGCGGCAACGCCGCCGTCGTTATACAAAACTGCAACATCTTTGCCAGAAAACCGATGGATAAGCAGAAGAACACGATCACGGCGCAGTCCAGGAAAGATCCGAATCAGAACACCGGAATCTCAATCCATAACTGTAAAGTTATGGCCGCCAGAGATCTTGTTCCGGTGAAGAGCTCTTTTCCGACGTACCTCGGGAGGCCGTGGAAAATGTACTCGCGAACGGTGTACATGCAAACATTCTTAGACGATCTGATCAGTCCTGCAGGATGGCTCGAGTGGTCGGGGAATTTCGCGTTGAAAACCTGTTATTATGGCGAGTACAGAAATACGGGGCCCGGCTCGAATGTGGCCGGAAGAGTGACATGGAGTGGTTACAGAGTTATCAAAACGGCAGATGAGGCATACCAGTTCACTGTGGCTTCCATGATTTCCGGCAATTCTTGGTTGCCGTCCACCGGAATCTCCTTCACTGCCGGTTTGCTCGGTATCTCGTGATGGACCAGTGCAGGAATGGAAAAGCGGGCATACCGTAATATTGGTGTATTTACTGGTACGGACGGCGATGAATTCAAGCGTCACTTACCGTATATTCGTTTGGCTTTTAAGCCAATATAAATTGGCAATGTAATTTAGAGTATGCGTACTTTTTTCACGGAAATAATTGAATGGAGTTTAGCTGTGAAGGTTCCACAATTGTCGTTTGTGTTGGGAGTTCATTACTCACCTCAAAGCAGTCAAAAGTTTATCAGCGTCACGTCATCGTCAATGTTAGACAAACAAATAAATAATTATAATGTTCGTGTTAAGGTCAAACTTAGTCGTGGCATTTAAACGTACAAAAGGAAAAATGAATAAATATTGAAAAGATATAAAAATAAATGCCTTGTCATGAACTAGGAAAGAAATAATCGTTCACATGCAAAGTAGTGTAGACGTAAAAGTTTTGACCAGAAGTTGGCAAAGATCAAATATCTATTTAAAAAGAGTTCATATGCTCTAGTCTTAATAAGTCATGGACATTTAAAAAGAAAGATTAAAATACACAAGTCTCAAAACAATCACCTTTTAATCTTATAATAAGAACTTTTTAAAAAACAAAATGAGCAAGATGAGTTCAAGTATTGTTTATACAATGCTCGTGAGAAATATGGTCATTGATATTGTAGATCAGGAAATTGAAAATCATCAAAGCAATAACAATTAGGACAACCACAAAACCTAAAGCTGTTATGAAAGCAATCCCAATCCCAATCAATGAAGACATAAAGACAAGATATTCAAATCAAATGAAATCGAAACAAACCAACGCAGATATCTCCTTCATGTGGCTCCATTGTTCTTCTTTCACCTTCAAATTTGATGTGGATATCACCTACAAGTGCAAAATGCAAGTGGAAAGCAAGTTGTTGAGAGATGAAATTCATAGCATAAGGTTACTCGAAAATGTGATTGATTGATTTCCTCTCATTGAAGAAAATCATCCAATTTATAGACAAATTGGAGAGAGGAAAAGATTAGCATGAAGAGATTTGAAAGGAAATTCAAATCAAGAATGGCAAAATTATGACAATTTCTATGCAAGGTGTATGACAAATTATGGAAAATTATGACAAGTTGCTATGCAAGATGTATGACAAATTATGACAAGATTGAAATAGAAATAGAAATAGAAATTAGGAATTAGGAGAAATTAGCAAATTAGAAAATTGAGGAAAAAGATGAAATAGAAATTAGGTGAATTAATTAATAGGTTTTCATCCATTAATTAATTCATGAAAGAGACCTAGGACTAAATAAATAGATTTATTTAACCCACAAAGAAGAAGAAAAGGATTAAATGAGCAAATCATAAAACCCTAGAAATAAGAGGACAAGGAATTAGGTCAAGACAACAAGAAATTAATGTAGGTTCGATCATGATTCTGATTGACAAAGGACCAATGTTGATAAATGATTGAGATTGGTTGACAAAAATCAATGACAAATTGACCAAGATTGACAAGGAGATCAAATTGATAGGCGCCAATTGACGAGGAACAATGACTAATCAATCCAAATTGACATGATTGAAAAGGACAAGGATCGATGACGAATCGATCGCAAAATGACAAGATTGACAAGGACAAGGATCGATGACAAATCGATCGCAAAATGACGAGATTGACAAGGATAAGGATCGATGACGAATCGATCGCAAAATGACGAGATTGACAAGGATAAGGATCGATGACGAATCGATCGCAAAATGATGAGATTGACAAGGACAAGGATCGATGACGAATCGATCGCAAAATGATGAGATTGACAAGTTGATAATCACAAATGATTACTAACAAGCTAAAGATGATTGAAAGATTGACAAGAGGACAAAACCCTAATTCTATCATCGATTAGGATTGACGATGTCCAAAATGATGATAAATGAGCACGCACCATGATGCGACAAGATAAGATCGACCAAAATCATGACTGAAGATTACTATCGACAAGACCTAATTCGAAAGCGATAAAAACGAGGAATGCAGAAGGACTCGATGCTCGCAAATGATAAAGACCAAGTGCGCAACATAGAAGAAATGTTAATGCGACGCAAGAACCCTAAAATAAGGCAATGCGCAAATGTTAAAGTATGACTCCACAAGCGTTGACCATTTTTAGACGTCTACAGATATCTATGTGAAAGAAGTGTAAGGCAATTAAAGATTTGTGTAATTTAAATGTTGGATGATCTCATTTTAAAAGTGAAGATATGTATTGTAGTATTGTTAAAGTTTCAATGAATTTTTTTTATGTCTATTCTAACAATTTGCATTATAGATAGGTTCTATAGATTTGATCTTCGATGCCACTATTTATCTTCTTTGCTAAAAGATTTGATACATCAATTAAAAATCTTTATAAAGAACATGTCTATGTCAATACCTAGAAGGCCTAACAGAGTAGAAGCCTTGGCATACCATCCAAACTAAATTGCACCTTGTTGCATGGTAATAGATGGGGCAATGCCAATTTAAGTGATAATGATGTCTTTAGGAATTAATCCTTGAGAATAAATATACTTGCATAATAATTAAGTAAGCAATCTTACAATTCAATTTAATCTAATTTTCCTAAGGTAAGGATCTTAAGTTTCAATCCCATAAATAGAGTAGGTGTAGTAAATGAGCAAAAGAGAGAAATCTTAATATGGATATATTGAAACTAAAGGTAGAAGCACTATTTCTTAAAAGTGGTGATGAAAGCGTGTCATTTGTTCAATCTAGACTTTGTATTTGATGACAAACTAAAATGTAACCTAAACAAAAGGTAGAAGTACTATTTCATATGAGAGGTGAGGAAAGCATGCCCTTTGTTCAATCTAGACTTCATACTTTATGACAAACTAAAAATGTGACCTAAACAAAAGACTTATATATATGAAGAAAATTTATATATATAAAAAGACCATCTCAACCATTTGACAATTAAACATAAAGATAACTTGTTCTAAAGTATGATTTGAACTTTTAAGAACTGCACCTTTTCGGTTTCTTAGGATTTAACTAAAGACCACATGTGTCAAAAAATATTTAAGATATATAGTTGTTTCTAGACACCTTACTTTAAGTGAAGCATTAAAACAATGTTATCAATAAATAAAAGAATAATACCCAAAAAGATATATAATAAGCAAACCTCAATACTTTAACAAGTTGAAATTATTTCCTCAAACTCATCTATGTCTAGATTAGAAAAGAAATAACATTGCTTTTAAAATCCAATTATGCTTCAAACCTATGAAAAGAAGTAAGATAAACAAAATGATTCATACACTAATATAAATAATATGCCATAATATAGGTGTATGTGGGGTAAATTCTTTTAGGAAAAAAATCTCATTCTTAAAATAGATCCATGTATTATTCAATAAACAACATAGTCATCATACATTTGCAAAGCAAACATTTATCAAAGTTTGGTCTACTGGTGAAGTTGAATGGTTCCAAATAAACCCACCAGGCGGGATTGCTCGCAGATCTGAACCTCCATCAAAAGTATCACAAGTCTCTAATAGATTTAGAGGAATTTCGATATATTAACAATATTTACAAAAATCTACACACAACCTCTATCTCAAACATCATAAATAAAAAATATAATACATAAAATTATCAAATTATAAATAAAAAACCATAAACTAAAATCTCAATATGAATCACATGACTGTCCTTTCCGCTTGTCATAACCTCATTAAATTTCACTCACCAAACGAGGCATTATATTTTTGTTCCATTATTTCCAGACATAGATGTCTTGGTGAGCAATTCTCTGGCCTGGCGGATCTACTTCGAAAATGTGAATGTTTCCAGGAAAAAGACGAATCTTGTGGTCGTGGGGGATGGAATTGGGAAGACTACTATTGTGGCAGGGGAAAACGTGAAGGATGGTTCCGTTCTGCAACTTTCGGTACTCACTTTTATGGCATTTTGATTAATATATTTTTATTTCAGATACAAAATGCTACTTTCTGTTCCTCAACAGATTTGCTTTTGTTTTACCAGATTTTACTTCAAACGGTATCTGCACGGAGATTCGGCTCATGTGACCAGATTTTTGGAGTTAGCGACTGATTTCTACCTACATTTTACGTCTGATGATGAGCTTTTACTCAACTGTTTTCTGTAGCAGATCAATGTAGGGTTTAGATGAACTCCCGATAGCTCGGAGTGCATTTCCACCGTCGCAAGCAAGGGCTGTTTGAGCCAGTTAAGCCCGTTCTTTTAGAATAAGTAGGGCTGTTAGAAAGTTAATTTTTTTTTTAAGTTTTCTTAACTTTAATAATCTACTTTATATCTTTTATAATGGATTGATTTGCTTGATCTATCCCGACATATAGATTCTTACAGATTTTGTAGGCCATGTTTGAGTAAGCAGATTTATTATTTTATAAACGTAAAAGTTCAAAATTATACTACTTTTTAATAATAACATTTAAATAATAATTATTGTTTATTTATTATATATCTTCGAGAATGATAGTGTGATAAGAAGTTTTGCAGATTCTAATTTTTGGAGTCAGGTAATGATTTCTACCTACTTTTTACGTCTGATGATGAGCTTGTACTAAGCCGTTTTCCATAGAAGATCGATATAGGGTTTAGATGAACTCCCGATGACTTGGAATGCATCTCCACCGTCTCCCAAACAAGGGTTTTGTGAGCCAGTTTAGCCAGTTCTTTTATAATTAGTAGCGCTTTAAGAAAGTAAATTTTTTAAAGTGTTCTTAATTTTAATAATCTACTTTATATCTTTGAGAATGGATTGATTTGCTTGGCTTATCCGAACATATTTTGCAGGCCATCCTTGACTAAACAAATTTATTATTTTTTAAACATAAAAAAAAGTTTGCACTAATATTTTTAAATTATAACATTTTTAAATAAATATTGTTTATTTATTATATATGTTAGACTATTCTAATGTGGTTAAAGAGTTTTATAGATTTTATGATGTCATATATTTATTAATTTTAAATGCAAATTTTGTAGTATTCATTAGATTCATTTTTATCATCAATTTAATATATTAAATGAAAACATATAAAGTAATTGTATTACTATTTTTAAATATTATTACTTATTTAATGTACATGTTAGAGAATGATAATGTCATAAAAGATTTTGTAGATTTTAATTTTTTATTTGCAATAAATTACATTATTTTTTTTAAATGTAAATTTTGTAGTTTTCATTATCATTAATAAAATTTAATTGATTGGATTCATTTATTATCATTCTTTAGTAAGTTTGAGATTTATTGAGTCAAACTCATTGAAGGTTTAGTAGCATTAATAGAATGTAGGTGATGTTTAGAAGATGAAGCATCACAACTTCTTAGGACATATTTATGAAGAGTACGGAAGATTTAGTACTATTATTTAGGTGATGTTGAACCATCACGACCTGTTAGAGGAACATCTATCCTAATTTTGATTAGTACTTATTATATCTAGATGATGTTTACACCGTCAAGACTTCATAGAAGATTCACCTATTTTAATTCTGATTATTACTTATACATTTAAGTGTAAAAAAATAAAGCATACTATTGAATCTATTAAAATAAACTTAAGCACAAAATTTTCAAATTTACAAGATATTGTGAAGTAATTTCTGAATTTGAATAGTTGAAAACATTATAAACTTGTATTGATAATGGGTATTTACAGCTTTTAGCAGGTACTCAATAACATGAATTTTAAATTCAGCTAATTTACAGCCATTGCTTGTGCCAATTTTGTCTTTGTGGATATTCGTTTGTTCTCCACAATAAAAGTCAATAGTTTACGGTAGTTTCCCAATTACCGGCAATTCTTGGTTGTCCTCCACCGGTATCTCCTTCACTGCCGGTTTGCTCGGTATTTCATAAAACGGAAAAGCGAGCATACCGTAATATTGGTGTATTTACTGGTAAGGACGGCGAAGAATTCAACCGTCGTCTACCGTATATTCGTTTTGCTTTTAAATTGACGGTTTGTAAATCAAACTTTTTAGAAAGCCAATATGAATGGGATGTAATTTAGAATAGGCGTACCTTTATCATAGAAATAATTGGGGTTGGGATGTAAAGCAGTCACATGTTTATCAGCATCGCGTCATCCTCATAGCTAAACAACTATTAAATAATATTATTGTTCGTTTTAAGGTCAAAATTTGTCGCGGCTTTTAAACGTACAAAAGCAAAAAATTAAAAAAATGTATAAAAACAAATTATATTTTTTAATGTCTTAAAATCTTATCTTAAAATCATTTTTTTATTTAATACTAAATAAATAATACAAAATGAATGAATGAAAGAAACAATCCTTCAAATGCACATTATTGTAGAAGTAAAGTTTTTGCATAGAAGTTGACAAAGATCAAATTTCTATCTATAAAAGAGCCCAATATTTTTAATTCTCATAAGTTATGATAGTTTTAAGGAGAGAGTTAAATAAAATACAAGTCTCTAAAAAGACAAAAGACTCGCCCTCTAATCTCATAATAAATAAAAAAATTAGAAGCAAAATGATTGTTGATTTCAAGTATTGTTGAACAAATCTGACATATGATATTGATGAGAAATATGGTGAGTTTAGTGCAAACAAACTCTATATTTTTCCTAAAGGACTCTCAAACTACAAGGCACTTGAAGATGAGTATATACCTTGTTAAGTTCTTTCAAAATTCTGTGATCAAAATAGAAGACATGGACATATAATTTGAAAGTTGTATTTTATCTGCTATAGCGTGTTTTAAAGATGCACCACACTTATCAATTTCGATGTGTTCATCCTCCTCAATGTAAGTATGATATATAAGTGGATGAGGGGTTACATAGTGAAGAGATATGTCTTCCCATGTGGGAAGACGCATCTCTTCCCTGCGTACCTCTCACCACAGTATATAAACTAATCACCGTTTACTTACCCGATCGGAAGGAGTGCGACTTGTTTGAGAATCACTTTACCACTCGATACCATGAACGGTGTAACCGTTGGTCAAGCGCGATAAGTTAACTTTGGTTTTATTTATCATTAGTTAACGTTAACATATTAGTATATGTATTCAAATTAAGCATGAAATAGTATGACCGACGCTACAAAATTAACATACCTAAGGTTGGATTATCACATCCTCAAAGTCAAGATATGTAGATATGTATTGTAATATTGTTGAAGCTTCATGGAAGATTCTATCAACTCTAAACGTTTCAACTATAAGTACACTCTATAGGTTTGATCTCGAATGCCCCTATTTTTCTCCCTTCTTGAACAAATTGATATGCATCGATTAAAAAAAAATTATAGGAAGTATATCTGGATATCAATGCCTAGAAGAGATAACAAAGTAGAAGCCTTGTCCTGTCACCCAAAGTAGATCCCACCTTGTCCCAACAGCATTATCTAAAGAAATCAACCAATGTATTGTCCACATGATTAAGCTTATGTATCATAGTCACCAATCAAAACATCATCATAGTAACGCATGGGAAAATATCAAATTTAGTGAGGATGATGTCTTGAGGAATTGATCTTTGATCATAAAGATGCTTGCATATGAACAATGAAGTGGACAATTGTTTAACTCAATTTTATATAATTTTCCTATGATAAGGATCTCAAGTTTCAATCCCATATGTAAAATACCTATGTAACAAGTGAGTAAAAGGCATCAATCTTAATATGGATATATTGAAACTAGAGCAAGGAGCATTATTTATTAAGAGAGGAGATGAAAACATACACTTTTTTCAATCTAGACTTAGTAGTTGATGACAAGCTTAAGGTGTAGTCTAAACAAAAGAATAGTAGGCATACATATGAAGAGACTATCTCAACCATTTAACCATTAAATGTGTTTAAAAAATGTTCCAAAATATAATTTGAAACACCTTTTTCTATTTCTCAAGATTTAATTAAAGACTATGTGTGCCAAAAAAGATGTTAATTATCTCTAAAGAACTTCCTATAAGCATGATATTAAAATGATGTTATCTATAAATAGAAGAATGGCCAAAAGATTATGTAATAAGAAAACATCTATACACACAAAAATCAGAATTATTTCCTCAAGCTCATTTATCATAGACTATAAAGAGTGTGAGAAAGAAAACAACATTGCTTTAACCTTTCAAATTGATAGTTTATGAATCAAATTTTTGGAAAGCAAATATAGAATAAGCATATTTTTTCATGGAAATAATTGGCAAATATAGAATAAGCATGTTTATGTTGGGATTTCATCACTCTTTCTAAATTATGTCACCATCCAAATGTATCTTTAAAGCCCTAAATTTATGAGCCATAATGTGAATACATTTTATAAATCCCAAAATTTTATGAGCCACTTAAAGCAAGCACATTTTGGGTCTCATAAAACTTTGTTGCATTTTGTATCTTATAAAATGATAGAGAGAGAGAGAGGTTGCATTGGAGGGACAAAGCAAGAGGTAGAGTGAGACAAAGGAGAGAGATTTAGGTATAGATTGTTCCAAGGTGTGTGACCTTAGTCTCCTTGTGTTGTGCAACACGTCACTTGGGTTTGTGACATGGCTTAACTAGCTCTCATAGATTCATTAAGTCTCGCGATTGTATCGGGCATTAACAAGTTGATCTTTTGGTGCAATGACAACTGTGTTTCTAACAAGTGGTATCAGAGCCTAGGTCATGGGTTCGAACCCATCGCTTTCCCTGAGGGAGGATTGTTGCAAGGTGTGTGTCCTTGGTCTCCTTTTTTTGTGTAGTGCAGTGCTTGGGTTGACGACATGGCTTAACCACCTCTCGTGGATTCATTAAGTCTCACAGTTGTATCGGGCATTAATAAGTTGATCTTTTGGTGCAATGGCAACTATGTTTCTAACATAGACATATATAAGAAAAATATTACAAGGATGATGGAAAGAGGGAGAGGAAGAGTTGGAGAGAGAGATGGAGGAAGAGGGACATAGGTTGGAAAAGGAGTAGTAGAGAGGGAAGGATGAGGGAAGGAGTGAGGGAGAGAGAGGTAGAGATGGAGAGAGAGGTAGATAGAGAGAGGTAAAAAGGGAGTAGAAAGGGAAGGGGAGGAGGAAGGGAGAGCTAGAGATAGAGAGAGATATGGTTGAGAGACTTGGTAGAGAGAAAGGTGAGAAACAAAGTACAAAGGAAAAGAGGAAATGAGAGAGAGGTAGGGGGAGATATGTGAGAAAAAGAGTAGAGAAGAAATGAGTGAGGAGAAGAGAGATAGTTGGGTAGGGATGGAGGAAGAGGGAGAGAAAAATATTAGGAGATAAAAAGGAAGAGAGAGAGAGAGAGAGAGAGAGAGAGAGAGAGAGAGAGAGAGAGAGAGAGAGAGAGGGGTTTGGTTCGAGGGATGGAGGGAGATACCTAGGGAGTGAGAGATAAAGAGAAACTGGTTTTGTGAGAGTGGAGATAGAGAGGGGGAGAATTAGGTACACTAATACATTTGGACTAGATTTTTGACTAAGGTTTTCGACGAAGAAGGTATATTGTGGCCAAATTTGATTTTTTTTTGAAAAAATGCCCACATTCTTCGTAATTCCAATGGAAATTACCCATTTGGTTTCGACGAAGAAGGCATTAGCAATGAGAATTTTCTTTTTTTCAAAAAAGTGCTCGAGTTCGTCGTAATTCCAACGACATCGGCCATTACAAAAATAAAAAAAGAGGCGGGGAATTCATTTCTGAATTGCAATCCTGCGTAGGCGTCCGTGGCGACTTCAACCCCCAAGAACATCAAACCCGCGTCGAAGGCAATCCCACGCAGGAGGTAGATTCTAATTGCCCTAGTTTTTAATTTCATGCTGCAAAAAATATACATGTGGTGGTTAATTGTCCTAGTTTAATCTCGTAAAACCATAGAACTGTGATTGAGGAGTGAGCGTTCAATTTTATATCAGCAATCCCTTCCTCCCGTATATGCACGTGTTGATTGTTCACATGAGATCACATCTCTTTACGACATCATATCAAACAATTCACGATCCTTGTCCATGTTTCCACATTTTGCATTCATGTCAAGCAGGGCATTTGCAAGTACAACACCTAACAAAATTCCTCTATCCGTTATGCTTTGATGGATGTCCATACCCTGTTCCAAAGCTCCCATTTTTGCACAGGCAGGGAGGATGCTGGCAAAGGTTGTGGAATTTGGCTTTATGCCTTCCAATTTCATTTTCTTGAAAGTGTCTAAAGCCTTTTTGACAAATCCATTTTGTGCATATCCAACAATCGTTGCAGTCCACGAGACAACATTTCTTTCAGGCATTCTATCAAATAGTTCATGTGCCTTGTCTATGCTTCCACATTTTGCATACATGTCTACCAAGGCAGTTACAACTACAACATCTGAAAAAATTTCTCTATCCTTTATGCTTCGATGAATGTCCATACCCTGCTCCAAATCTCCCATTTTGGCATAGGCAGGGAGGATAGTAGCAATGGTCGTGGAATTTGGCTTTACACCTACCGATTGCATTTGCTTGAAAGTTTCTAAAGCCTTCTCAACAAATCCATTTTGTGTAGTTGCAACTACATCTGACAAAATTCCTCTATCTTTTATGCTTTGATGGATGTCCATACCTTGTTCCAAAGCTCCCATTTTGGCATAGGCTGGGAGTAGGCTGGCAAACGTAACTAAAGAAATGCAATGATCAGCTCCAAAGACATCAAACCACTACTAACAAAACCGAGAGTCTAAAATATGATAGGGAATAGTGTGAGTTGTCCTGAAATAAAATATTTTATTTTCAATTTCTACTAAAACATAATTACTTAGCCATTTAATGTTATTAATAAGTGTTTAATTTATGAAAGAGATAAATGGTTGGCCACAAGTACATGAGTTACTAAATGCACACAAATAAGTGAATTTGATATTCAAAACTATCTATAATGAATTCAATTCTTTTCCATTAGTCATTTATGTTTGCAATAAGCATCTTTCTTTGTTTTTCTTAATCTTTATTCATAGTTATGTGCATATTTCACATTCTATAATTAGGATATCAATTGCTATGGCTGGACACTAGCATGATGTTTGTGTTGTGGTATAGATGCATGGAAACATAATTATTGGATTGTTATATTATAGAGATCATAAATCTAGATATCGCATATTAGTTATAGCTCTTCTTGGATTGAGTCTAAAGTTGACATACAATCATAAAGCCATTATTAGCAAGTCTATCCATTTCTAGTAAAGACAATTGAGAAAGTCATTTTGATATTGAGAGTTTCTTATCTGTTTACCTACTGATCATTATTAAGCCATAATATTTAGGTCTATTTATCTCTCTTACAAAACCTCTGTAAGTGTCCTAGATTGTCCCTACTACTCACTCTTCAATTCGGAAAAATGGAGTTCTAAAGATTTGTTGCACAAGATGGTGTTGAACGTATCAACAAGGCTAGCATGGAAGGCATGTTCAAGCTTCCACTTGTACAACTTACAACAAATGATTTTTTGATAGAATAAATTCTTGAAAGAGGGATACAATCGAAAGACAAGTAAGTACATACAAACCTCCTCAGTTGAAAGTAAAATCTATGTATAAAAAGAGTACATTGAATCCCAATCCATAAGCACAATAGAGATACCGATGGAGACTTAATTGGATGTAGCATGTCACACCAAAGTTGTTAGAGTATGCTAAGCTAGTACATAATGTTTCGTAAAGCCACATTAGTATTTTACCCAGATCATTATCTACCAAAACTAACTATAGTAATCCTTTTGAGGATTAATTTCATGGTGCTAGATCTTCATTTAGTTCCACTTCTTGTTGGAGATAAGAACAGTTATTTCTTGAGGTAGATGAATATCCCGTCAACAAAGGACAAGACCCTTTCTAGAATATAAAAAATTCTACTCCAACAAAAGATCATGGGGGTTTCACTAGAGATATTTAATAAGAGATAGACTTCTACTGTTGAATTAAAAGCATTGGCATGTTCTTCATTTATTGATGTAAACTCTCTGTGACGCCACCACAACCAACAAAGGTGTAAAAAGTTGTTTGCAATGCATGGATTTTTAGGATTGTCCTTTGAGAAAATAGAATTAAAGTATGGAAGCAGGATCTACTAGCTCCTGAGGGAAAGACCATGTCAGACAATAATTTCTATTTTCTTGCCTGTGAAGAAAGACCATGCCATACAATATCAACGAACAACAAAATAAGGAGACAATTGGTAGATTGTGGTCTAACTTGAAAAGAAAAGGTGATGAAAAATGTTATTGTTCGTGCAAAATTTGTAAGGGGTTAAAGACTAGAAGACTTCTAATCAAAACAACGAAGAAACATTGTAGGCTGCATGGTCACATTGAAGGTGGACATGATTATCATCCATTTGTAAGTTTTTCATTATATCGTTTTGACAATTTATATACATAATAAATCACATGATGATGAGATCATGATTCATGGTTTATTTATGTATATCAATTTTATATAGGTTGAGCACCCCAGAGCACATGGTATGGATCAACACAACCCTGAGAATATAATTTTTGAAGTGGACGAACATGGAGGTGTGAATATCGAAGCTGAAGATAATGATCCCATGGAAGATGACGATCATGATCCAGAAAACACAATTGAAGATGATGGTACAAATACATTGATCCATGACTCATTTAGTACTCGTGCAGCTGATCATGATTATGAAGATGACCTTGATGTTGTTCATGATGTCCCTCTACTTGAGAAGGCATCTGAGGCCATTTATGAAGGCTCGCAAGCAACTCTTATCTCCAGTGTATTGTTGTTGGTGAACTTGAAGGTTATGAATGTTTTATCCAACATAACAATGTCACATATGTTAAGGCATGTCATATATGTCATAATAAACTGTGAATCATGTTGTACCATTAATATTCTTTATTATAACAAATTATATTTTGTTGCTATAGATTGATAGGTGAGTTTTTGTTACCACCATCAAATATTCTACCTCGCTCATACTGAGAATTATCTGCCGTTATGAAAGATATTGGAATGGAGTATCAAGCAATAGATGCTTGTCCCAATGATCATATTATATATCACAAACAACATGAATTTTGAACTGAATGCCTTGAATGTCATATCAATAGATATTGAACAGATCAAATAACAAAAAGGGTTCCTCGCAAGGTTCTTTGCTATATTCCCATTATTCCACGTATGCAACGATTATTCAAGTGCACTACCTTGGCACAATTTATGGATTACCATGCACGCAAAAGAAGTCAAGATGAAATTATTGGAATGCCTGCAGATGGTTTAGCATTTATGGAAATAGAGGAAAAGTGGCCACACTTTAAAGAAGAACCTCGTAATCTCAGGCTTTCATTGGCAGCGGATGGTGTCAATCCATTTGGAGAGATGAGATCTGTTTACTCAGTGTGGCTTGTTTTTGTTATCAACAATAACATTCCTCCATGGATGTCAATAAAGAGGGAGCACATAATGTTGGCAACAATTGTTCCAGGTATTTTATCATTTAAATATAGTCATCTAAATTTAATTATAAATATTGCAGTAAAATGGTCATAATAATTATGTAATGTTTTTGTACATTCAATTAGGTAAGTACCAAGTTAAAGATATGAATGTATATATCGAGCCTCTTATCAACGAGTTGCTGGAGTTATGGAATGGTGTCACTATGTATGACATCTCTAGACCAATAGGACAAAGACAATTTCAATTCCATGCGATCCTTCTATGGACAATACACGATGCCCCGGGGCTAACACATTTTTTGTGGTATGTTATAGTGTTTGAGTTGTGCATGAACATTATAATTCAAAAAATTATCATATTTAATCCAATTATACATTATCTTGTAGGTCTTCAAACAAAGGGAAAATTTGCATGTCCTGTTTGTGGTCCAAAGATGAAATCTCGTCATTCAAAAAGTTTAGGAAAGCAAGTGTTTGATGAGTATAGGCACTTTCTCCACAAAAATCATAAGTATCGAAATACTGAAAAAACATCTTTTCAATGGGAAAGAAGAGAATACATCAAAGCCACGAAGAATGACACCTCACCTGTGGAAGTTGGAATATAATAGAATTAATCGTCAAGGTAATGCCATTCCATCTATTGGTTTGTCATAAAACATCTTTTCTATTTTGTTTTGTTTACTGATGATGTGATTGATGATCATGATGGTCGTGAAGGCATAAATGACCACCTTCCTAAGGGAATAAAAAGTTATCCCCGACAATTTAGTAGGTTGCCCTACTATGAGCAGTTACAAATTGTTTATTTGTTTGATAGTATGCATATTGGAAAGAATATAAAAAAGACATTATGGAAAATATTGGATGGAAGGCGTGACAAAGAAAAAATTGTCAAAATATGTAGTGACATTCAGGATTCCAATCATGCAATGATAAATGTCATTCAATCAAATAGCCATGGAGACCAGATTAAAATAAGTGAGCTTCCTTGGTTATTAATAGACTAGCAAAGCAATGCTATAAAAGAAGTCATACAAAAAATTCGATTTCCCACAGGATTTGCTGCGAACATAAAAAATCTCATATCAAAGAAAAGTGAATTTGGGCCAGGGATGAAAATGCATGATTGGCCTACCTTCATTAAGGTAATTCATGTTCTTGTGTTTTTAGTATGTATTTAAGTACTGAGCGTATGTGTACTTTTCATTATGTTACAAAAAAATGAAAAGATAATTTTATAATTGTTGCAGTACGTTCTACCTCTATCTCTCCTAGAAGACTTCGACAATAATGTCAAGCAAGTCATATATGATCTTGGAAAATACATAAGGTAAGTAGTGATATTTGTTTAGTTCGTTGTATAGATATTATATTTGCGATTTGTTTTACTTCTTATGTAATATATTTTTTTGCATCTTGAATACCTTGTAGGTGGTTGTCATGTAAAGAAATCCATAAAGACGATATAAAATATTGGAAGAGAAAAATTCCTCATGTAATGTGTGAAATGCAAAAGTGTCTACCTCTAGCTTTTTTCAATGCGCAAGAACACTACCTCATACACCAAGTTGAGGAGATTGAATTGTGTGGACCTGTACATACTAGGTCAATGTGGATGGTTGAGAGGCACTTGAAATTTTTGAAGGCTTTGGTTCGACAAAGAGCACATCCTGAGGGTTCTATGGTGGAGGGATATATGGTATACCAGACTATGGTGTACATTTCTGAATATCTTCCTAAGTTTGCAGCCTAAGTTTGCAGCAAAGATCCACATGGATTGCATTTGGGATCCCAACACCATTAACAAATTCAAAGGGGAGTACTTGATGGGGAAAGGTAGATTGAGGAAAGTGAGAGGTAATTATAAGATGTTATTGTAGTTAATGAATTCTTAATCTTCAAAATAAATCGATTGTAAGACGTCTATTTATTTTTTGTATAGTTGGTCGAGAGTGGGATGCACTGCATTTGTATATTGCAAACAATATTGATTGGATGACGGTATGGATTGAACGTTGTCAACATTTTGGATGCACGTTAACATGGGAAGGTGTGGCTTCATTGGTTAAAGAGGCACATCGTAATGGAGATTCCAATGTTATGCAAAGGGAAATTGATTTAGCATATGGTTTAAGAGATAAACAAGTACGTATAAATTTATTAATCACCCATATGTTTATCAACTCACAATACAATAAATTTTACATGTTTGACATATCGCAGGTCAAACACCACAACGCTATGTGCTGCAATGGTCTTAAATTTCGCATAAAAAAGTTGGATGACATGAAGAAAACTTGTGATTCTGGCATCACTGCAGTCTTTGAGGTGACAAATATTTCATCGAGAAATGGCATTCATCCTCAATAGTCTCAAAATCGATACTATGGCATTTTGGATGATATACTTGAGGGTGACTTTAATTCCTTCAAATTAGTTTTGTTCGTCGTCAAATGGTACAGGCTATGATTGAATAAAAATGATCCTGATAGAACTATTATTGAACATGATAATAGTTTTATAATGCTAAATACAAGGTCATTTGAACCAGTTGGGGATGAGCCCTATGTTCTTCCAAGCCAATGTGAGCAAGTATTTTACTCTGAGGTTCTACATAAACCGGGTTGATCATTTGTTGTTAGACATGATCCAAGAGGAAGGCCGATAAAGTATAATGTGATGGAAGAAGAAGATACCGAAGAAGTAGAAGATGAAGTGGATGATGATCATGATCGACAGTTTCACAATGATGATGAAGAAGAACAAGAAGAAGAAGAAGAACAAGAAGAAGAAGAACAAGAAGATGATGATGATGATGCTGATGATGGTGACGGTGATGGTGATGATGGTGATGATGATGGCGAAGACGTTGATGATGATGATGATGATGACGACGACGACGACGACGACGATGACGACGACGACGACGACGATGATGATGATGATGATGATGATAATGATGATGGCGATGATGACCTTGATGTTCATGATGATGGCGATGATGACCTTGATGTTCATGATGATGAGGAATGAAATGTATGAGGAATGCGATTAGTATATTATCTATTGAATATTGACTTCTTGATAGAATTTTTTTTACATAATTAATTCATTCTGTTTTGAATTCTAATGCCATTACATAATTAATTCATGATGCACCTTTTACCATGGACATGGAGATAGGGGGTGTGACTATTTATGTGACAATTTTTAAACTATGTTTATTTATGGAAATTGGATTTTTATTAGCTATGTGACTATTTATGTGACCATTTAGTTGAGGATCCTGCATAGTCTACATAAAGTAAAGGTAAGGAATTACAAAATTTACAATGATTTTTATGACAACATCTTTTTATTATTTAATGCTCTTTTTGTCTACAAAGTTCATGTTGTTCATGTTGTGTATGATGTAATTTCACTAACGTTTTTTATATTTTGTCTTTGTCACAGGCCGACATGGATCCATCACATATCGTAGATAGAGATGTACCTTGCGAAACTTCTATTGAGCAAGTAAACCTCATTATAATTGTACAAATTAGGTAGAAGCAAACTATTACATTATTATGTTCTTTTTTTTAGTGATTTATACTAATTTTGTAATTGTTAATGATATTCTTGACACAGACGAATGTTCGGGGAAAGGGAAAGGGAGTTGCAGTACCTGAGCACCTTTCTATGGATGTGGAATCATTAGGGTTAAGCAATGATGACCCTAAAGATCCCACAGACCTTGTGAAATTCTTTAAAATGCCTCTTATAAAAATTAGAAAAGAGATTGTTGCTTTGGCAGCCGTGCATCCTACCACTGATGAGATACGATAGAGGGTGGAATTATTGTATAAGACAATAGAAAACTTGCAAGTAAGCAGTAATGAAAGCTTTAATTATAACAAAAGTTCAATAATGGTTTATATTTTATTCTCTTTTTATGTCATTAACTAAAATATGTACATATTGTTTTTACAGCAATTTGTCTGCCCTCATGAAAGTCATTCCTACGATCAGGGTGTTGCAGGATCAGGTGATGACGATTTTCTTGTATTATCACTTGCTTGGCTTATCACTCTGAGTACCCAAAACACATCATACTTGATACTATCAATTTTCAAAATAAAGGTTCATCCTTGTTTACAATTCTTGCACTTTTCATATATTTAATGTATTATTCTTTAGGTGTTGTCAATGTTACTGTGCAAATGCCGACGCCGCCTCATCAGAGGCCACCCTCACCTGTATTGCCGACTAAAATGTTGGCAACATGTAGCATGCATACATCCTCTAGTGCACTTCATATTGGCCTGCCCACTATTGGTAGATCCCTCTTTTTCTCTATCTTCTGTCATGTTTTTATTTCCCTTCAAGCATTCTTTCTTGAATTCTAATGCCATTTCATAGTGGATTCATTTTTTGCAGGAGGAGATGCACATGAGGATGTGCCACAGGCGACTACTGCTGATAACATAGCATCGTTTCCTGGATCTTCTTGTATTGCTAGTACAGGAACATTGGAGGCCACATTCGTGGTGAGCGACGAAGAAATGCTTCCCTTAAAGATACAAAAGGTTCTAGGTACTTTAAAATTATTATTATATATACTCTAATTGTAATTTACTTTATGATCACTCGTTTTGGACTAATATTGATCCCATGAATTTTTTGCAGGCAATGATATTTTCTATAAACATCTTAGTGACATTGCATTGCAGATATTTGGGCCCACCATACGTAAAAGGAGGTACATCATATGTGAACTAACCCTTATCCACTTTTGATTTCATATCATTGCTAGAATACTTTTCCTTTGATCCATTTCTTGAAGTGTAATAAATGTAGCTTCAGTTCATTTCTGAATCTAATAGGTTTGTTTTTAGCTTTAAAAGGTGGAATGACCAAGAAAAAAGGTTAAAAGATGAATTGACAAACCAAATGGTTGAGTGGTTTGGAAATGACACCTTTGACAAAATCAAGCTCCTTGAAAAAGTTGGCACATATCTAAAGTATGTGAGGGACCAATACAGGACCCATTTGGAGAGGAACCTAAAGTACAAGCGTCCCCCCATGATTCCAGAGAGGGAGTGGAAGGACCTGATTTTGGATGCCAAGGAGAGAATTGAAAGCAAAAAAGGAAATACACCAGTAGATGCCAGAAGAAGGTATGGGATACTGTTAAGAATGTAATTATGTAATAATTAATTACTCTTTATATTTATATAATCTAACATATTTCAAACTTTTTATAGACTGAGTGACATGTCAAAGGCAACCAAGGCAAGGCAAGAAAAGCATGGGCAACACAAACTCGGCTCTAGTGGTTACATGAAACTTGCTGCACGAATTGTAAGTATCTCATGTAAACTCCCATATTGTCTCAAAATATTAATAAATTGCAAATGTTTTTTTTTTATCAAACAATGCAAGCAAAATTCACAGTACCAAGCAAAAATGCAGGGCTTTGAATTCAATAGAGCGCCCACAGAAGATGACAAGAGAATTGCCTACCAGCAAGGCTATTCAGTCATGGCTGATCGGCTATGAGAATTGAGTGGGCATACACAACATTCGAGTGCATCCATCACACAGGTAAATATGGTAAATGGAAGTTGTTTCAAATTGAATACTTTACCAATAATCTAATTGATGTTGAGTTCCAACATAAAGTGACTATATTTTTTTTAAATAAGCAAGTAATGATAACAATGTGCATGTCATTGGAATGCAACCTGCTAATTGTGAAACACAACCTGCACATGAATGTCTGGATGTGCATCCCAATAGTGGAGGT
Source organism: Cryptomeria japonica (assembly GCF_030272615.1). Lineage (NCBI taxonomy): Eukaryota > Viridiplantae > Streptophyta > Pinopsida > Cupressales > Cupressaceae > Cryptomeria > Cryptomeria japonica. The sequence goes on from NC_081407.1 coordinate 631,718,435, forward strand.
ATTCATTTGCTATTCAAATTTATTTATTTAGCTATTAATACAATTAAACATCTTAATTTGTAATTAGAGTAGTAATTAATGTAACCTTTCTTGTTAATATTTTAGAGCATGTAATCGGTGGTGAGCAAGTGGAGCATGATCTGGGTACACAACCTCAAGAATGTGATGTTCCCCACTCAGGTGAAGAGGACTGTGGTGTTCAGCATGTTGAGGTTGAGGCTACACAAAATGATGTGGCCCCATCAGGTAAAGAGCACAACAATTATGTTCTCTAAATTAATGAAATACTTGTAACAATAATATTATTTTTTTTGAATTTAACCCATTTCTTTGTTATTGCAGAGGACCCCCCTTCGCTTCAGTGTCCTCATCCTCAGTATAGGACTAGGCATACATTGAGATCACGAGCAGTTGGCGGAACATCTGCAGAGGGGGAAATGATGAAGACACCGATGTTCCACTTAGTCTTTTCATAGCTTCAAAGAAAAAACAAAGAAAGAAATGATTGTAATCTAACTTATTTGATAATGACTGATTTTTATGTGTTAGTAAATGTAATTATGTGCTAATTAATGGTTATGGATGATATGTGTTAATTAATATTGATGAATGTTGCATGTTAATTAATGTTAATCAATGTTATGTGTTAATGAACATTATGTGATATTAATGAATGAATTCTATATTTTATTAATGGTAGAAAGAATTAATGAATGAATGTTATAAGATGTTAATGGGGAATTTAGAGTGATGTTAGGGGGGGGGGGGGGGGAGGGGCCAAATGAGCTTCCACCTTCACGTGGTTGGCCCTGTTAAGTAGAGAATATTAAACTATTCTTGAAACCAAGCAAAGCTCAACAAGGTAACACACTTTTCAATATTTCATTATGTTGCACAATTAATCTTATTGAAAAATGTATATTGAATCTTAATTGTAGGGTCCAATAGAGCCAACACGAACAACAACACCACGAGTTGTTGGGTATAATGAACTCCCATATTGTCTTGTCTTTATATGAACAATATGAGTCGTTTCTAGTGTTGATATCCAAGGTGGGACTGCAAAAGTTATGAATATGCCTCATCCTTGTAAGTTTTTTTATTACAACTCCTAATTCTTGAGACTAAACTTTTTGTTCTTGATGTTTTTCACTAGTTGTCATAACCTCTGACTTTGATGCTTGTGCCTTAATAGAACTAGATGTTTCTTGTATGCATACTTGGTCAAGGACTACATTATGATGCTATAGGGCTACAAACTAAGATTATTTATTGTATTGAGTTGCACATTTGACATGAGTTGCCCTATGACTGCTATGCACATTTATGTATATACACTATTTCTAGTCTATATATTGATATTAATTTGGAGAAAATATTACAAAACTCAGAGTATTCTCCATAAGACTAGAAAAAAGCTCAAATAAATTTCTGCAGCGTTTTCTTACAATTACTTGCGATCATTTTTTTAGGAGTCCTGGTATCCATTTATAATAGTATGGATGCATACAAGATTTGGACCCTTCAAAAGAAAGTTGTTACAAACAACCGGTCATTTTCAAGAAGCGGCTATAAGTCCTTTTCAGCATCTGTGGCTTCCTCTGCTTGTTGTTCTGTTGCAACCTCCTGTAACTGCTCCCGAGCATCTTCTTTCTGTCCCATATACTTATCTTTCCAATCCTGATACACATCATCACTAGGCCAAGTAAAACTAGCAATCTTCTGTTTCATATCTTCTAGCCGCTTCCAAGTGACTCGTACATGCCCAATCTCCGTTTCTGTGAAACCATAATGAGATTTCACTTTTTCAATTTCCTCAATTGTTTGGACAAATAAGGATGTGTCATCAGTACTAATAATCTGATTGATCCTTAGGGACAAATTGTGGTCCACCTCCTTTAACCAAGTCTTCTCTTCCTTTAGCTGGACAGGACCAATGAAACCTCCTGGAAACATTTAAAATTTATGATTTGCATATTCTTTCCTATAAAGTTGGGCTTTTCTTTTTATACCTGCTCCTTCTACTGAAAGAATATTCATCTCTTTTATAAACTCACATGTGGACCTTATATTGTCATTCTCTTCTGCATCTGCATGGGAAGAACACATGAGCTCTAACTCTCTTTACCTCTAGGCACCCACTTATTCAGGATTGGTTCCAAAGTGGCTTCTTCTTCTCTCAATTTGATCAAAATCTCAAGAATCCTCTTCATATTTATGTATACATTGGAGGTTTTGACTGAGTCAACAAACTTCAAGATGGTGGCTTTCACCTTCTCCTCATATTTGTTTGCATACAATGTCTGAGCTTGTTTCAACTTTTCCAACTCATGTTGGACATTTTCAGGTAATTGGGAACTAGAAGGCATAGGAGAAGGGGGATATTCAATGATGGGACTAGTAGGAGGGGGTCTTGCTGGAGAGGAGGCTATCATGAGTGTAGAAGATTCACCGGGATGATATTGACCTGCCAGTTGACTCTGGAGTCTAGCAATTATGTTGTCTCTGTTGGCTATTCCTTCTTTAGCATCATTGTAAGCTTTTAGAATAGTCTCCAACTTCAATTGGAGATTAGCCTTTCCTTGTGCCTCTTTCTCTGCCACCGCAACACTGAATTTTGTAGTCTCTAGGACTGTGCTTGCAGCTTCCACTACCCCCGTGTCTTGGACCCTTTTAACTATCATGCCTCCTAAGAGGCTAGAATCCGATGCATCCTTCCTTCTTTTGTTTTCATCCTTCTTTAAAGACCACATGACAAGAGCAACATTATCTTTGCTGAATGTCACTCCTTCCATAGGCTTTGTTTCTTTCCTCACTACATCAAGCACTAAGGCATCAGCTATATCCCATTTAGGGAGAATCAACACACCAGCCTTTGCTACCATTTCTCTTCCTTTCTTAGGGGTGATTGCTTTGAGCTCCTCCACCATTTCTTGCTTAACCTCTTCTTCTACCTAAGTTGTAATTTTAGAGGTTGTTCACTTTTCCTCTGTTCACATCTAGTCTTGAATTGATCAATATTTTTCTTCCATAGAAACTGTATAAAAGCTCCTGATGTGACAAAATTACTATCAGCTAGGAATTCTTCACTAGCTTGCTTAACAGTAAGGTCCATTTCTTGGCCCTTTAACTCACCATCAGTCAAATCCATTTCAGTATTAGGTGGCTCTTCAGGCATCCCCTCTTGGCTCTCCTCATAGGTATAGGCAATCTCACCGAGACTCCCTAACTACAATAATTGTTCAGCCACAGCTTGTTCATCTCCAATGTGGATAGGAGACTGAGATGGAGAATATTGAGGCTCATCAGTTTCAATTTCCTTTCCCACTCTTTGCTTCTTAGGGGGATCCTGGATGTCAATGACATCTTCAATTTTCCTCTTCCCTTTTGAAGTGGAAGGCTCACCTGTCACTAGCATTATCACAGTGTACTTTGACCTTTTGTGCATTACATAGTCACCACGTGGGATATCTCTAGCAAAGGTAGGCTTAGCCAATACCATCTTAGCCTTATCAGGCTCATTTTGCATTATGGCCTCCCTCTTTTCTTTTAAGGTCTTCATGAGATCTTCAAAATAAAGAATCAGGAATTTTATTTTCTCCTCAAATGGATTGAAGCTAGAAAGGGGTCATAGCCACTGTCAAATTGATGGATAAAATCAAGGGCTTTCTTATATGCCACCCACTTCTCCTTCCTCAGTTCTTGCTCATCTAAGCTGAATTCATTTCTAATTAGATCTTCTAGGAACTGAAATTGATGTGGCCTACCTCTGCACACTGCTCTTTTTCTGAACATGCCATTGAAAAAATCCTCGGGGTCTGCACATCTTGACATTGCAGTAGATAGCCTATATGGCTTAAAGAATTCTTCAAAAAATCTCCATCCACCCTTAATGATCACAAAATGGTGAGCCATGGTAATAGTTGGGAAAATAGTCCCTTTACCTCTATTGGTTAGTTCTACTTCTTGTACTCCCCCAATTTGTCTCAGGACTTCTGCAATCCCTATCTTCAATGGGACCTGATAGGGTAGTAAAAAGGGGGTGCCTCTAAATCCAAACACTCTAAAAACAGTAGACATAGGGTACAAATATATTATCTCCCCAATTGTGAACAATCTTGATATCCTTTGCAAACTCCTTTGGTATGAGAAACTCCAAAAGAGCCTTAGGAATTCTAGGGTTTTCTCTACATAGAAGAATCCTAATTTTAGATGCAAAGCATCTATCAAACTTTATATAACATGCATTTTCTCTATCCCAAGATAGAACAGTACTCCATAATTGCACTGGCATCTCCTCTTTATCCTTGACCTTAATTAGGTCCATCTCCTTTCCAAAATAATCAGCCCCTTTGAACAAAAACATATGCATTAACATGGAGTACCATCCAAATGGCCTATCCACCTTACCATTTTTGATTCCTACTAGCCCTTTATGAATTGCATGAGCAAGGTATGAGGCATAATCAAATGTTATTGCTAGGGAGGGGTTTAGAATTTGTGCAATCATTAACATATAATGGGCTAGCATATTCTTTTCAGCATCCTCTCCAAAAATCTGGTATAATGCCCAATACATACCCTTAGCTCTTAGAGTGAATAGGTTGAGAGAGAATGGTTCCATTGTGCTGGGGCCTACAACTATTAACCCCCCTATCTTTACAAAGAATTCTTTCAATGGGCCACTTCTAAGATGATCCCTTTGTGTGTTGTAAACCTGGGCTAACGACTCAAAGTCAATAGGTTCTAACAAATTGGAGGACTCACTGAGTTTAAACACTTTCCTGAATTCATCTTCATTTATCTCAATCAAGATTGATCCCTTTATGTTCCTGATGCATCTTGCCACAGAGTCATAATTCTGTGCAATCAGGGCTATCAGATCTACATCCATAAAAACAGCTGGGACCACAAGCTTTCCTACATCCTGCTCCCATATGCCATTCAAAGGAGCTGGGGAATTCCTCTGCCCAAAATCGACTTTGAAGAGTCCTAAGCCTGACAATCCTATTTTAGGGTCCCTCAACTAATTACCCTTATCATAAAGGCCATCTCCAATTTTTAGACGAGGGTTCTTAGGTACTAGCTCTTTGGCCTTAGCCCCAGCATTGGTGGACATGGTTAATTGCTCTAAAAAATCATCACAGATATTTCGGTCCTAGTAATTCACTTTCCCTGTAAATTCTCTTCTGGGTGCCATTCTGGTCAAACAATTATACCACTAGAAGCTAGCACAGACCTATAATGAAGTAATTCACACAGCAGTATTTGAGAACAAACCAAGAGTTATCAAGAAAAGCACAAGAAACCTGATTATTCGCCTGAAGAAAATCGCTCTGCAACAATTCGCTCTACAACAAACTTCGATGAAACAATAGTTAGCAATCAAGTTGATGTGAACTGAAAATGGCAAGTTGGCATTTAAGTTTTTAGAAATTAACTTTGCATGCTTTGACTTTCTTTTCAGAATTAAATTCGCCAAATTGAATTCAAAACTGGCTCCAACGGGTCAATATTTTTCTAAGTCTTTCCTCTGTTTCGCTCTTTCGCTACTTTGTAGAACATAAAACCTGTGCTCTTTTCTTTTGCGAAACAATGCTGGCCGTTGAATCTCGAGAACTTACATCGCCTTTATCTCCGTTTAATCTTTGTGCTTAAGTGTCGGGCCCTACCTCCTTTTCGCCACTTCGCGGAGTTTAACAGTCGTGCACTTTTCCTTCGCGAGGCCGTGCCAAGCGTTAGATCAAACTCAAATCACCCGGCCTTTAACTCCAACCAGGACCGTCAATCCTTTTAACTAATCGCGCCTCTTCTTGATGGCTAATAGTTTTCGCCATTTCACTGAGGTTAAGCTGCGGGCATCTTCGGGTCATGAAACAACGAGAAGCGTTGGATCAATCTTGAGATGAATGCCTTTTAAGTGGGCCCTTTATCCGGGAATTACTTACCCCACTTGTTATCCGATTAATAAACGCCACATGGTAGTCATCCATTAGCCCTGGAAACTCCTTTTGGTTCCACCCTTAATCTGCCACGTGTTCCCTTTTACTATTCCCACATAACTACCAATTACACCTAGACGGGCCCTCAACCACTTTTTTAAACCACGTGTCACGTCACTCCTCCGTGTGATTTCCACCTGTCTTTCGCGACTTCGCGAACATTATTCTTCGTTTGGCTTGCAGCCACGAAACCACGAGAACCATTAGATCAAAACAGAGCTGATCTGCTTTTAACTTCATACCATGCTTGTCCCTTGGGCCCATCAGCCTTTTCGCTACTTCGCAATGACTAACTTGCTAGCATCTTATCTTCGCAAATTCACGCAAGCCGTTAGATCTCAAGAACTTGCTCATTGTTTACTCTTTTTATGACAACCTTGCCCGGACCCACTGCATACCGCCAACTCAGTACCTTGTCACCGCCATGTCATCGCCAACTGGGGTTACCACATTTACTACCACTCTAAGCGGGACCCTCCACCTTTTCGCTATTTTGCTGAAGGTATAGCTCGTGCATCTCTCGGCCACGAAACAACGAGAAGCCATTGATCTTTTTCCAAGCTCTACAAAAAGCAGCAACTGTTATGCCACATCACTCCTCCGTGTGATTTCCACCTCTCTTTCGTGACTTCTGCGAACATTATTCTTCGTTTGTCTTGTAGCCACGAAACCACGAGAACTGTTAGATCAAAACAGACCTGATCTGCTTTTAACTTCATGCCATGCCTGTCCCTTGGGCCCATCAGCCTTTTCGCTACTTCCCAATGACTAACTTGCTAACATCTTATCTTTGCGAATTCATGCCAGCCGTTAGATCTCAAGAACTTTCTCGTTGTTTACTCTTTTTATGACAACCTTGCTCGGACCCACTGCATACCGCCAACTCAATGCCTTGTCACCACCATGTCATCGCCAACTAGGGGTTACCACATTTACTACCACTCTTAGCGGGACCCTCCACCTTTTCGCTATTTCGCTGAAGGTATAGGTCATGCATCTCCCGGCCACGAAACAACGAGAAGCCATTGATCTTTTTCCAACCCGATCATTCTTTAAACCAAAGAAGACCGCTTATCTCTGGGACCCCGCCAAACCCTTTCGCCACTTCGTGAAGGTTAAAACACGTTCAACTTGATCTCACGAAACCACGTTGTTCGTCCGATCAGATGAAACTTGATCGGTGTTTAGCTTGGTCCAAACCTATATGCCGGGTCCACCTTCGCCTTTTTCTACTTCGCAGAAACTAAGTTTTCGAGCACTTTTTGGTCACGAATCAACGCGGGCCGTTAGATCAACAGAAAATCGCATGATACTTATAAGGCCTGACTGACATTAGAAAAGGCAGATTAAAAGTGAACAAGAATAAAATATTTAAAGGGACCCGCCTAGGTAAATGACAAGGGGAGAACACTTTTATGATAAATGAACCCATCGCTTAAGTGAATAGTATAGTAACGCCAAATTAGAAACCAAAAGGGCTTTTCTCAGGTATTATTTTTTTTATATCGATGATAATTATTACTTTTTTTTATAAAAATGGTCATCGTTGGAATTACGACGAATACCAAGCTTTCGACTGACGACTTCTTTGATCGTCGACAGAGTCCATTGGATTGTCTAATTTCCGACGGGCATGGCATCATCGACCAATCCGACGTCGAGTTTTCGACGGTGGATTTTGTCGACACTCCGATGAAAATTCGTCGAAAATCCGACAAACGGCCGTCGGAAATCAGCTCCAAATGTACTAGTGGTAGAGAGAGATATAAATAGAAGTGAGAAAAACTAGAGATAAGGAGGGAGGAAGAGGTAAGGAGGTAGAGAAAGAGAGGGTGCATTGGAGTGAGCAAGGAAGAGTTAGAGAGAAAGGTAGGTAGATCGAGAGTAGTGAGATAAAGATGGAGTGAGAGATATAATAGAGAGACACAATAAAAATTAAAGAATGGAGGATGTAGTGAGAGAGTGAGAGGGATATATAGAGAGAGTTGGGGGAGGGATGGAGGGAGAGATAGAGAGGTAGAGATAGTTAGAGAGGGTGAGATAGGTAGAGAGGGATACACAAGAGAGAGAGAGAGAGAGAGAGAGAGAGAGAGAGAGAGAGAGAGAGAGGAGAGAGAGGAGAGAGGAGAGAGAGAGAGAGAGAGAGAGAGAGAGAGAGAGTGGATCAAAGGGAGGAAGGTAGAGAGAGAGATATTGAGGTGAGAAAAAGAGGGGAGGGAGAGGTAAGGAGTGAGAGACAGGCATAGAGAAAGGAGAGAATTTAATAGTAAAGAGAGAGAGGGACAGATAAGTAGAGAGATTAATAGGATTAATAGGAGAGGTGGGAATGGATGGAGAAAGAGGGATAGTTACATAGAGAGATAAAAATAGAGATAAAAAAAGAGTAGAGAGAGAGAGGGTAATAAGAGAAATATGGAGTAAGAGATATATAGGTATAGAGAGGTAAGAAAAAGAGTAGAGAGGGAAATATATATATATATATATATATATATATATATAGAGAGAGGAGAGAGAGAGAGAGAGAGAGGAGAGGAGAGAGAGAGAGAGAGAGAGAGAGAGAGGAGAGAGAGAGATGAGAGAGAGAGAGATGAGAGAGAGAGAGAGAGAGAGAGAGAGAGAGAGAGAGAGACCAAATGCTTGCTCTCTCATTATTAATATCATTAAATTTAAGATTAAATTTATAAAGTAAAATCATTTTTATTTCTCGTGATAGATATTTGATTATTTTCTAATTGACCTTTAAAATCGTTGAGTACAGATTAAACGGATAAGATAATAGAAAAAAAATTATTATTAATTTTCTTACTAATGTTGTTCCATTATAATAATTTATAATTATGACTCTAATCAAACTCATTAATTAAGAACTTTCCTTAAAGTCATTTGTGTAATTGATGGGGCTTACAAGGAGGAGGTGAAAAGTAGTAAAGGATGTGGAATAAATGAATAAAACTAAAACAATGAAGTTGATTCGTAGGGAAGTAAGCTAGTGGGGAATAAGTATTTTTCACTTCATTCATAGAAGGAGAGGAAGGAGGGATAGGCAAAGGAGTGGAGTGAAACTACTCAGGGGTGAGGGGAGAATTATTATTGAAAAACCTTTCTTATAAGTTATTGAAATCCAATATTTGAAACTGATCCATTAAAAAAGTTGTTGTGGACAAGTATTATTAAAAATTATTTCTTATAAGTTCTTAATTACTAATAATTATCTACTCAATAGACACACTAAGAAATTTCAAAATAACTTGTAGAATATGTTACATGTATATTTATTATTTGTATATTTGTAAATTAATGGATGCATTAAATTGTGTTATCATTAATTTTAAATTTTCATTACATTAAATGTTCTTTTATTTCACTTAATATGACTAAATTTCCTTTTATATTAAATGTTTAGATGAACATACATCAAATCTGTTTTTTGACATCATACATTGAAATGAACCAACAAGGTTTCTATGATATTTTTTATGTTTTTTGTATATGGTCTTCCTCTTTCTTCTATAGAATTTTTTACTTAGTGGTTTGCATGTATACATACCTTTGGAATGAGAATTTGGGGTATATTCATAAATATGACAATATTCAAACTCGTGGCATTATTATGAAGGCAATAACTCGGTGGTCTATGTTTCCATTGTCAATTGTTGCTCTTGTGATGGTTAAACTTTATGCTTTATTGATTGTCAATATCTAAGCCATTTTTAGTGATTTATTTTTGTTCACCATGGCTGATAGACACCACTAGACTTAGTTGTTACTTTCATGTGTCTTATTAATGACAATAAAGAGACAAAGATGAGGTGACATGCTCTTATTTTTATTGTTGTTATAACTTAACAACCACAAATAGAAGAACGTCACATGGTCTACTCTCCTTTTTGTGGATGATACTAATTGCTTCACCTTGAAACAAAATCCATGTGCCCAAGATATCAAGGTTGATAAAAACAATTCACAAAATCACATCAAAGTCATCTCGTATAATTATTGACATGACTTTGTCATTTATCGAAAAATTAGAAAGTTTAACATATACTTTAGATTTCTTTTCCATATGATTTTTTTTCAAATATTAATTATATTTCATAACAAAATTGTATAAATACAAAAAAATCTAAATCAATCTCACAATCTATCTTATCTAATCAAGGATATGTTTCTGACCACAACTTTATTTATTTTAAAAAGATCTTTAATACATAAATACTAATTTGACAATAACCATTGTCCTTTAATAAGAGACAATATTTGTTGAAATAACTATACAAGATCTTAATTAATATTGATATCCCACACTTAGTGACATGCACAGTGGTAAATCGATCTCCTACACATAATGTGGCTAGAAGAAGACAATGAAGGCACTCACTATATTATAATCATCGAATGTTTATATCATGTTATCATACTATGCATGATAAAATATCTATGGTAAATACATAATTGAAATAATTTTAATGAAAAAGACCACTATATTCTTGTTGTGGTGTGACTATGCAAACAACAAATTGCACTTGATATGATAGTATGATTGAAGGGACAATACAATATGAAATGTTATCATTCAAAAATCTAACTACAATAATTCAAAACGTGTCATGATGTTAACTATGCCACAGTTCAATATTCATCATTGAGAGAGTGAAAAATGTTTGCTAGTGAATTCTCTTAAAATATCTTTGGATGACAAAAGATGACACATAGAGATGTCATTTTCTTAAAAAGAAATCAAAACATTTACAATATTTATAATGAATTGTATGGTGATTCTTGTGACTTCGCTATATCTGAAATTCGTTTGTATAGTGAATAATTTTTGCACGGACTCCAACACATCGATACAATATAATAGAATAAGATAGACTCTGAGGTTGATTTAGATTGTTGTATGTTAATGTGTTGATTCAAATAGAGATGTATAGAATACTATAATATACAGGTTTAAAGTACTATTCAAATATGATGGAAATACATTTTGCAAAATATTATATTAATTATTGATAATTTGAATTAAAAAAAACAGTGAGTTAGAGAAAAAAATTGTATTATTCATGTGTTAAATGATATATTTTTTAAGTTTAAGTTATTTTATATTATGTATTGTGATTAAGTTTGATTTCTTTTTAATTAAGGTTTTAGTATTCCAACATAAAGCATTCAATATGTTTGTTTGATTTTTATGTCAATTTTCAATGACAGTGCCAAAACCTATAAGCTAGTACCAACATAAATAGAAAAAATTGATGAGTAAAGATAAACTAACTTTTTTTTTTTAAAGAAGGATGAACTAAGTTTTTTTTTTAAAATTAACATTCAATACCAAAAGATTTGGAAAAAATTAAAGGTCTTAGGATGAAGAAATTGAATGTCTTTCCAGGTATATTTTGGGTCTAGATTTCAAAACAAGAAAAAGCTACAAATATTAGACTTATAAGTTAGGGCACTAGAAAGTTGGAAAAGAAAGAACTTAATCAACCCTACTCAAGAGATATTGATTATTGGTTTTTACCAACTGTAAATACATTCATAATCATCTAGGTAATCCATGGTTAGATAAACTCTGGTACAAAGAATTAGAGTTTTATGAAGATTATTAAATAAAATTTCTAGTTGAGATTTTATTGTTCATAATATCATAAAAGGTGTCTCAACTTTGGATCCTACATTTGAGAACATAAAAAAATTGATTTTTAGACTATAAAACAAAAAATCAATTTCTAGGTTATAAAGGTCATTTTTTGTCTTTAATTTTTTTTTGGATGGGTAACAACCAATTCTCTAGCAATAGTGATGTAGATTTCTTTATACTTTACAATTAAAAAAATTAGCTCAATTAGCTTTCCAAAGTGAAATTAATTGCCTCTTAAAGTTTGGCATCCCACATTTGAAATATAAGAGCATCTATGATGCATAAGAGAACTACAAGATAGAGTTAGACTTGTTATCTAGCTTATGATACATGTTATGACATGTCGTAAGACATCTTTAAATGGAGATAATGGACTAAAAATTGAGTCCCCAAGCTAGTGAGTGGGTTATGTCAAGTTGTATGGTAGTTGGAAGGAATATATTATTTTAACTTGTAGACTCATCTTAGGATTTAGAAATTCAATTTTTAATTAGTGATTTGGATACCATTTTGGGGTAATTTTAATTCATGGTTTTCTAATTGTCGTATAATTCTCTCATGTATTGATTCTCCAATTTATTGGGTGTTTGAAATAGAGGTTAGATAGTGAGTTTGTAGGTATTATTGTGTTACCAAAATTGCTCCAAATCACTTCTTAGTGATACTCATATAAGTGCATGTTCGTACAATTGTAAGGTAACCTTTTTTTGCTAATAATATATTTATTTCATGCTTTAGAATATGGATTTTTTTTCCTCAAAAAAATATTTCCCACATAAACCTATGTTATGGTATATTTTTTGTTGTGTGCTTTTCCTTGTAACTATAAATATTTAGCATGCTTGCACATACCTCTCTTCAAAGATTATAAATTATTTTTACACTCTTTCTTCCTTTTATTTGGTATTGACACTTAATTACTTTTATTCTAGGTGTTAGGGATGGAATTTTTGTACTAATCTTGTATTGAGTGGAAAGTTACATAAAAAGAGATTTTGCTATATGAAAAATGGAAAAGACATGGAGAATAGAAATGGAGAAGTTCATGCATACATTTTTTAACTTTGCAAGCTCAAGATGGAGACTATATTTATGGATAGATATCTACATGATGTAGTATTTAGATCTGTTAGAGTTATCTTTTATTAGTTGTTCCTTGTTCCTAATTTGTTTTCAAAATATTTTCTCTGGAGGCAAGGGTTTCAGTTTTTTTTTCCAGAGTTTTTAAGTTTGTATCTGGGGTATCTTTTTTTTTGGGGGGGCATTTTGAGCTGAAATGGACCTCACCATTGAGCTCAGAACACCCCATAACCCCCATTTTCATATAAAATTTGTCTAGTTTGGACAAATTTATCTTTGGAATTTTTTTATTATTTTGGCCCTTACAGGCACATTTTTTGAGATAAAAAAAAAACAAAAAACCTCAATTTTTTTTTTTTAAATCATTTTTTCGAGCCTTTTAATGACGTTCCCAGGCCGCTACCACTACTGCTAGCCGTTGGTGGTTTATTAAAGTGTTGTGGCCAGCTCTACGGTCGGTGGTTACCGCAGGCGGTTCTTCAACTGCCCCGCCGCCTCCGCCTCTGCCTCCCCCACACACTAATATAAAGTGTCATCATGCATTATATACTTGGGATCTTGCACATCTTGTGTTTTACTATACATGCACTACTTATAAAGTGCCATGGGGGGTTGATGTTTGCCTTTGTTTGCCATCTACCTTTGTCACGTGAGTGTTCCTTCCACGATATTAGCCTCATGATGTGTGTCAAGTGAGTGTTCCTTCCACGACACTATGTACTTTCTCAACACCTTCATTGTTCTCGATTCTTCGTCATACAGTTCTCATTGGCCGTTCTTTTTAGTGTCCCTATCCCTCTCGCTTTTCAGCATTATGGGGAGGTTTGTCTTGTTGTTCTAATGATTCCTTGGTTTGATTGGTCAACTCTTCAGGCTTTGGTGTTTTATGCCATTTGTATCTTCGAGTTTAGTTGTTTGCCTTTGTTTGCCATCTGATTTGAGCAGTGCCATTTGAGGGCACTCATGCAGATTACAGTCTTTTCTACCTGGTCATATTCTATTTTAGTGGAGGTTCTTTAGATCAATAGTTACTCTTTGATAGTGTTTGCAGCTATTTCATGCTTCAGTGGTGTTCTTCATTCTCTTCTTTTTGTTCCTATCTTCTGAAACACTCTTGTTTGGAGGCTTCTTAGTCCTTCACTTGAGCTTTCATCTCTTATTGGAGAGGAGTTTTGTTTCCACGGGGATTTCTCCTTTTTCTCCACTTTATAGAGATTTTATTATACTTGGTTACCTCATCAGGCCTAGTTGCTGAGACCTATTGTTGCTTTCATGCATTTTTTACATGTTTTTTAAGTCCTTAGTTGTTTTTAGCTACTCCCTAAGTTCATCTTAAGGGGGGGTGTTAGAGTTATCTTTTATTAGCTAATAATTATTTATTTAATTATTAGTCTATTATACTCTATGCTTAAGCTAAATTTAGGAATCTTATAGTTCTTTAGGGTTTTCTCCTTTAGGGTTTTGAGTATCCTCTTATAAGGATTCTCTCTTTGTATTTTCATAACAACTGTAATTATTAAATTGCATTCTTGTTGCAAAATCAATATGACTCCTTTTCTCTGGATCTCTAAATTCTGGCCTCCATAGCTTTTTTTCTTCTCTTCCTCTGTGATAGGTTTGCATGTAGGTGATATTTGGGAGCTATAGAGTTGATTTTTCCTCAGCTCCAATAAGATCCAAACCTACTAATCACAAGAAGAGTAGAACAAAATATATAATACAAAGTGAAAGGCTTCAATAGGTTTTATTTGGAAGACTTTGAAGTGGTTAATGTACATAAATAATCCACCATAGTAGTGTTAGGTCTGACTTGGAAAGCTAATGTACTGAGAGGGGAGGGGTGAATCAGTACTTCAAAACTTTTCTTGAAAAACAATTTTATTGATAAACACAAACTAAGTATTGTTGATCTCATAAATATATAATACTAAAACATAATCATAGAAATAACATCCATCAAGATTTCACTCCATAACACAAAGATTTTTGGTCACGCAGAAACTCTTGGTTAGAGAGAAAAACTGCAGTGGGGATGGCACCTACAACTTCACTATTGCAGTAATCAAGATTGCTCGTTTAGAGCTACATGTTTAGCTATTTCTGATAGCTTACCCTGTCAGGAGTATAAAGATCTTTAGATCTACCTTGCTAAAGGATTTCACAAATACTTTTACAAAATGTTGTACCTGGTTAAGGGCTTTACAATTTATAGACTTTATTAGAGTCTTTTACCCTATTAAAGGTTTCTAACACAACTTAGTAATTCAATCAAAATCTTTACAAAATATCTGCAACTTCACATTTGAAATGTTATAGCAGACTCTATGTGCTCAATATAAAATTACCTTGCTCATAGCATTCCTCGATAATTGATAAATAAACTTAGTAACCACTTCTATATACTCTGTCCCTTAAACTATTCTCTAAAACCTTCTCGGTAACCTCTGAATATCTCTGTCAATCTTCTTTCTTCATACTTAACTATATCATCACTTCGTATCTCCTCTCTTGATTGTCATGTCATGTCATTACTTAAATCATTCTGTTTATATAGATCTTTGAGATGATGATCTATTCATGCTTCAATCATGCAAACATGTTTTATTGAATGAATAAACATAGAAATTATTTCATTGGATATTCTTCCTCAAAATCATACAAAATCTTTAAATACAATTTCCTATGTAATAATGGTTTCATCTTCTCAAATCTTGTAACACGTTTCACATGTGCATCCAGGTTCATTGAATCTAGTAACACATTTCCACTCAGTTCAAATTAACTCGATATTCCTTCTTTGCTGCTCGGTAGACATATGAACTTTACTCAGTAGACATTTTGTATCCATCTCGGTTCATAGCTCGGTGTGTATCATCTCGGTGACTTGTCTCTCTTCTGTAACCAACACTGATAACCTTGTTATTTACCGACTGGACTTTTCGGTAGTATAAACCGACTAGTATATATAGGATGACTTTGAGCATAAAACTAATGACAACTTAGCAAACAGAAACAATCTCCCCTTTTGACATTAGTTTGGTATGTTTGACAAAACTCCTTTCAAAGTCATAACACAAAATCTATATACTTGCAAAAATGTCAGTATATACATTGTTCAAATACATACTCCATTATCAATATTATGTATATAACTTGATGTTCCATGCTCTTGATGTCCATGCTCCCCCTTGCAATTTAAATTGTACACTTGATATATATGATAAGCTCTGTACACGCAGATACTCTGTATACTCGGTACACTCCCCCTTTTTGACAAACATCAAAACTAGTTACTATTTGGTGGGGGCAACTGATCAAAAATAGATTTATACTTTGTACGAGCTTCTTTAAGAGCGTTGGTAAGTGCATCCTTGAAACTTTCTAGTATTGTATTATGAGCTGTAATATCAGCTGACAGTGTGATCAAACCATCTAAAGTGCTTCCCTCTACTTGAGTTGACAATTGGGTAGCTCGACTGATCTACTCTTGAACAAATGACAAATGGGGAATAAATAATGTTTGAAGAGTCATGATATCCATCCTTATTTTATGCTCTGCATTCTGAAGTTCTAACTACTGAGCCATAAGGGTTTGTAGTCGTGTATAAAAATTCTGAAGAGAACCTGGCTCGATAGTCAATTTATTTGAGAGATCGGTAATCTCTTTTTCAATGACTTCAGTCTTATTCTTGATATCTTTGATGAAGAATGAGAATGTACATAACTTCTAGAATAAATAAATAATATGCTTGAGTTGAGGGGACAACTCATCAATGAATTAAATAAGCTTTATTTTACCTATAGCAATTGCTTTCTGCACTTCTTCAATCATCTGGGCAGTTAAATCTTTTTCTTTCAATTTGCTAAGGTATTCTAATGCTTCTACTCTTGATTCCTCCAATTGAGTGAGTAGTTCATCCAGTTGCACATGGATGGCAACATTTTTATTGATATTAGCTTCAGGTATCATGTTTGTCAATAATGTTTTGACCTTCTGAAGTACTCAGTTCTTCTGCTGAATAGCTATCTGTCTTTCCTGCTCTGCTTTGGCTTTACAAAGCTCACCGAATTCTATCAATGCTCGCCCTTTCAATTTTGTAATATCAACATTCAGTAACATAATAGGCTTTGACAGATCTATCTTAAAACTGTCTTTTTTCTTTCTTCTCCTTTGATGATGATGCCTTCTCCGGTTGAATGAGTACAATGGCTTTTGAGGCTTGTCCTTCCTCGGCATGTTGCTCGGTAGAGGCAACACTTTTGTTGGTTCTTGTAGCCTCTGTTGTATCCTTCAGTGTTTCCTTGCTCAGAATTTTAGTGGTAATGGTCTCGGTGCTTGATGGTACTTGGGAATTTTGCTTGTCGGTGGCCTGAGAGGTAGAATCATCTGGTTTAACCGTTTGATCCTCTGTACCTTAATCTGTGTCCTGAAGTTTCTCGACTGTGACTTGTTGGGTGATCAGAGGATAGGGCTTAACCTATTCCACAATTGATTCACATCATATGAGTTTGGCATAGGAGCTTCCTTCTATCATTTCTCCTTCCTATGCTCCAGTGTCTATTACATCCTCATCTGACTGAACAGTGGAAGCGGGATCTTGCTCAGTGATGTCAACTATTTCTACTTCACCTTTTGGCTCTTCACCTTGAATCCTGAATATTTTCTTCCATTTTTCTTTAGTTTCTTGTTCAACGTCAAGATATAGGCCATTCATCATTTTCAAGGCCCTTTGTTTTACTTGAAAATTTGTCTGGTAGTTTTTCAAGTGATCTCTTATGTCATCTACTGACATATCTAGAAAGAGATGAACCAAAACTCTTTCTCTTATTTTCTTCTCCAAGTCCATAGCATATCTCCATCTATTATCAATGAGTGAGTACAATGCTTTTGGAAGAAAACCAACCACTTCCAATGGAACTACTCGAAACTTGAGAAGTGCACAAATTACAGTCTCTTCTATTTGCCTCTTCTCTTCATATGTTCTTGTATCATATTTTACATATCTAAACGACCCAAATCCACCATATTCCTTTAATTTTGCACAAAAATTGTCAACACTTTGTACATCTTCCTTTGTGCTTTTTACAACTTGAAGTTTATTTACATCTTCAGACTTTGTGTCACTTGCCTCTTTATCCAAAATTAGTCTTTTGGTCTTCTTTCTATAATTTTTTGTAACCTTAGGCGTTTCTACATTCTTTTGCTTCTTACTGAGTGACACAACAGATGATCTAGTGATCGGTCGCTTTGTTGGCTTGGTCAGTGACACCTCAGTTGTATCCTATTTCTTTCTTTTTAACACTTTTCCCTTTGGTAACTTGGTGCTCAATGTAATTGTTGCTTCTTGAGCTTCATATTCTTCCTCGATCGAAAGTTGATCACTCTTCCTTCTTTCTGGCTTAGTAGGTGTGGAGGTAGAACCTTCTCCAAAATTTTTAGTTAAATCCTTGATCATTCTGGTGGCTTTTCTAGCAGCCTTCAGTACTACAATGCTCATTTTTACTTTTTCTTTCACCTCTTCATAGTTCCATATTTGTTCTCGGTAGCATGCCTTGGAAGTGCTAAAAAGGCATCTATCTGATGTTGAGCAATGTCAAAATCTATCTCATAACTCATAGGAGGTAATGATTGAGTCCTGGGTTCTACTGCATTGACCTAATAGTAGTCAGTATCCAATTCAAAACATATAGTATCATTGTACTTTTCCACTAGCTGAGGTGGAATCCTATACCTGCTATGCATCTTTTCTTGGAATCTGTTGAAGTAATCATCTATTATTATATTGAAATTATCACCTAGCTGATTGATGAAATCATTTATTTGATGGGTGATAGGTCGGTGTAATTCCCAAACAATGTTATCGACAGATGAAAAGAATTTCTGAAAATAGAAGAACATACACACTAAGAGTGACCCAAACTTTAGTGTGTTTGCAGTATTATTCTTCTTTGGTTTCCTTATTGTATTGAGATTTTCAAAAAGATTCTTCAATAACACTTCACATAAATCAATTTGCATACCCTTTTTAATAATTTTATAAGCCAAATCTACAGCTACACACGGTACACTATTTTCTCTTGCAAACCGGAAGAAACAATAACCAATAACTCTAATAGAAAAATTGAGTTCTGCATCAGTCACATTGTTCAACTTAAGACTTCTACTATCAGACTCAACACCTGTTAATGTTATCAATTCCTTCTGTGAAATCATCTTCTGTGCTCAGGCATGGTCAAATATAGGGTATCCAGTTATCATGTGAATAATTTCCTTTGTGATCTTGAAAGGTTGATCCTCTAACCACATAAAATTGTCATGCACTCAGCTCAAGACAAATTTGACCCATTGGGGTTTGAAGACTCAAGGACAGGTTAGGGCTTCAGTCAATCCCTTAACTTTGATATGCTCAAACTTGCTATCTAGGTTTCCATTAGTGCATAATTTGTCATACATATCCTTAATCTCAATATGACCTAGCTCATCAACTCGGCACTTGGTATAGAATCTAACATCTTCGATCAACAGAACCCTATCCGGAATAAGAGAAAATGCAGTTTTCTCATTGGGTTTGGATGCCACTTTGGGAGGTAAGGTGTATTTTAGTGTAGGCTTCTCAATGCTCTCTACTAGAACAGGTTTCTATACCTTGGGAGCCATTTCAAACTTGAAATTCCACTTACGAAATAGCTTAGGGTTTCAAATAACCAGAAAATGCTTCCAACTTAGTAAATACTTTGCAAATATTCACAACTTGACTTTGATCAGTTACCTGCTAAAAATGTGGTTTTGATTATGCTAAATACCTTGAATTCACTCTTGGAAATTTTTGATCACCTTTTGATTCACTCTTCTCTGCACTTTGAAAATTGGTAAGTGAAAAATGACCACACAAAATACTTTAAATACCTCTATTTGATCTTATTAGGATTCCTGCGGTTAGGTAAAATAGGCATTAAATGCATTCGGTTCCACTATACCAACTATCTCTCTTATAAGCTTTTACTGACTAGACAGGTTTAATACATTTGCTGACTTCTCTGGTAATTCAAAAAACTAGATAATATTTCAAACTTACTATTGCATCTTAGCTATGCAGATTTTGGAATTAAGTGCATGATTATATAGGAACTGTTAAGATTTAACGTTGTGAGAATGCATTCCCTCCATACCTTTATTGATTAATTCAAAGTAGATGCACCTAACTCGGTAGGTAAGGTGCTTCCTTCATTAGTTGACACATTTTCCTTCTTTTTCCAAAATTTCTGTAATTTGCTTCTTATCTCCTCTAGGTTGGTCTCTGCAGTCTTTAGCCATGTGTCCAACTTTGTGACAATGAAAACATGCCATTTTGAGATTTCTCCATGATCTCTGGTTGTTCATTCCAAACCTTATCATACAGTTTGCACTTATATGTCTGTATCTTCCACAACATTCACACCATATTCTTGTATTGTAATCCCATGGTACTAAAATATATTGTTGATTGAGATCTGTGTGAGTTCGGTAGCTTCTAGTGTTTGCTCAGTGTGGAGTCCACATATAGTTTTTCAGCTTAAACCAACATTTCTCGGTATTGTGTCCATATCTATTGCAATTTTTGCAAAACCCCTTGAATTTTGCCTTCTAATAATTGTTAACAGACTTTGTCCTACATTGCTTAGATGTGTGACCATACTTATTGCAATTGTAACAATAACCGTCAAACCTAGTAACATTCGATTGCTTACCTTTTCTGCTCTGACAAACGTTGGCAGTATGTCCTCGTTTTCCATGGTAGTTGCAAATAGGATTCTTGTCCTTCATGTTTTTGATGTTATCTTTTTTCTAGCTTGCTTTGATGATTCTCCTTTCTCAGTGGTGTTGTTTCCTTTGTAACCAAGTCCTGCAGTTTTGTTGGGCGTTCTCATATTTAGTTGCTCATACAACATTCTTGACGATTCAAGGCTTTTTCTCAGTGTTTCTTTTGACTTCTTTTCTACTTCTAGTTCATTGGTCAATCTTGATAATTCAAGTTTCAATGCTTGGTTCTCATTTTCCTTTAGAGTAGCTTCATGATGTGCATAATCCAATTGATCAGACAGATTATGTTGAACGTCAGTCATCCTTGATATTTCGTCATTCTTTGCAGACACCATTGCTTCTAGCTGTTGTTTTTCTCCTTCTATATTTCACTTATTATCTTCAGTTGTTCTCAATGCATCAACATTTTCAGTGATATGTGTGCTGAAATACTCATGTTCCCTTCTCATTGCTTTTAGCTATTCATTAAGTGCTTTGTTCTTTTCTTTCAATTCTATAATCATTTCTTCAGATTCTTCTAATATGTTGTTCTTAGATGATGTCTCAATTTGTTCCACCAACTCTTGTGAGTCTTGTAAATCATCAGACAACCTTCTTCTGACTTTCAGTGATCTTTGCATTTGCCTCTGCATATCTGCAATCATTTGATTAGCATGATCCAATTATTCTTGAAGATTCACAATCCTGCGTGATTGTTTATAGCCTTCCATTGATAGGATCTTTCTCTTTAGGCTATTAGTCCCTTTACCAAGAATTAAGCTCTAATACCAATTGTTAGGTCTGACTTGGAAAGCTAATGTACTGAAAGGGGAGGGGTGAATCAGTACTTCAAAACTTTTCTTGAAAAACAATTTTACTGATAAACACAAACTAAGTATTGTTGATCTCATAAATATATAACACTGAAACATAATCATAGAAATAACATCCATCAAAATTTCACTCCATAACACAAAGATCTTTGGTCACGCAGAAACTCTTGGTTAGAGAGAAAAACTGTGGTGGGGATGGCACCCACAACTTCACTACTGCAGTAATCAAGATTGCTCGTTTAGAGCTACATGTTTAGCTATTTCTGATAGCTTACCCTGTTAAGAGTATAAAAATCTTTATATTTACCTTGCTAAAGGATTTTACAAACACTTTTACAAAATGTTGTACCTGGTTAAGGGCTTTACAATTTATAGACTTTATTAGAGTCTTTTACCCTGTTAAAGGTTTCTAACACAACTTAATAATTCAATCAAAATCTTTACAAAATATTTGCAACTTCACATCTGAAATGTTATAGTAGACTCTATGTGCTCAATATAAAATCACCTTTCTCATAGCATTCCTCAGTAATTGATAAATAAACTTGGTAACCACTTCTGTATACTCTGTCCCTTAAACTATTCTCTGAAACCTTCTCGGTATCCTTTGAATATCTCTGTCAATCTTCTTTCTTCATACTTAACTATATCATCACTTTGTATCTCCTCTCTTGATTGTCATGTCATGTCATTACTTAAATCATTCTGTTTATATAGATCTCTGAGATGGTGATATGTTCATGTTTCGATCATACAAACATGTTTTATTGAATGAATAAACATAGAAATTATTTCATTGGATATTCTTCCTCAAAATCATACAAAATCTTTAAATACAATTTCCTATGTAATAACGGTTTCATCTTCTCAAATCTTGTAACATGTTTCACATGTGTGTCCAGGTTCATTGAATCTGGTAACACGTTTCCACTCGGTTTAGATTAACTCGGTATTCCTTCTTTGCTGCTCAGTAGACATATGAACTTTACTCGGTAGACATTTTGTATCCGTCTTGGTTCATAGCTCGGTGTGTATCATCTCGGTGACTTGTCTCTCTTTTGTAACTGACACTGATAACCTTGTTATTTACCGACTGGACTTTTCAGTAGTATAAACCGACTAGTGTATATAGGATGACTTTGAGCATAAAACTAATGAAAACTTAGTAAATAGCAACAAGTAGCTCTCTAAAATAATTTCACTAGCATTTATTAACTTCAATCCCTCATACATATTTTTTTCTTGAGTAAGAAATTATATATCCTTATGATGGAGGATGACGGTTCTATAGCCAAGTATTTGAATTCAAAATAATTATTAATTATTACATAGTTGCACTCTATTGGAGAGAAGATTAAAGAGAAGGATCCTTGAATGAATTTGTTATGTTCCTTTCCAAATTATTAGGATCACTTGGTGATGACAATTGGCAGTGTTTCCTCTAAAACCAAAATGGATCAGGTAGTTGCATCATTAATTTTAGATGAAATGCAAAGGAAAACTTAGGAGTCAATTAATAAGGTCTTGATTATGGGTATGTGCACAAAGATGGTGGTCAGAAAACTGGACACTACCTTAAAAAAACATGAAAAAACAAGCAGTGCGTACGCGGTATTAAAATTTGAAATCACCATGTACATGCTTAGGTCCATTGTTCCCTAGCCTAAAGAAAGATACTGCGTATGCAATGTGTTTAGGAAAGTGAGTGTGTATGTGCTCATAAGTCCTAAAAAATCGTGTACATGGTACCTGTCAAAAAAAGTTTTTAAAAAAATGACTAGGTCTAATTTTTCTTGTGATCGCGACATTTTTTCCTCTTTTTCCTCCATGAAATCGTGAATGGGCTGCCACATTTCTCAACTAAATGCTATGGATCAAGGTTAGTTTTTCTTAATTTTTGTCTTTCTTTCTCATTTATTCAATTTATTTATGTTTTGAATTTAATTTCGTTTATTTTGATTAGGTTTTTTTATTTTTTGTTTCACAAACCAGATTCTGATATTCCACAACAACAATAACAAAATGCACCTCCTAAAAACCCCAAACAAAACCCACAAGATACACCTCAAGTTCCTCCTTTTCACCGTACACCTGAAACACAGGAGCAATTGATTAATCAGTTAGGGAAAAACACGTCTAAAATAAATAGACTGATTAATAAATTGAAAATATCTCAGCTTGAGCATCATAAATCCCTTTCCACTAGGCTAGAAACATTAGCTAGTGGTGCCACAACCGTTTCCACACAAAGTACAAAATGGGGAAACTTTAGGGATATGTGTTGTCAATAATATGCTAGTGGGTTATCATACGAGGGAGTGAAAAAAAAAATTAGTAAAATATATTCTTGAGCACTTTCTTGAGTAATGTCAGCCACTTCCTCAACTGGAAAGCCCTTGAATACACTGTTAAAGAAAACACTGTCTAATGTCATAACCACATTTAGATCGACATCTTTTACTTGTCTTGTTTTTGGATCAAAATGATCCGCCACTGCAAGTACAAAGTCTGGATCATGAGCTGCGACTGGGAAGAAAGCATATTTGTGCAACTCTGATTTGATCAAGTTTGTCATGCGTGAAGGAGCTTTATCAACTTGATCAATGAACTCCTACATATTGACATGACCAATTTGTGTATCCTTTATCTCCTTGATATTGGAGTCAACTGAGCTTTTTGGATACATATTCAAGTATTTATCATACTTGTACTTCATCTTTTTTGTTGATGGTTTGCTTGGTGAGGGTTCTAATTGACTTGAGGAAGGCTCTGATTTGTCTTGAGAGGGTTTTGAAATTTGCAAAGGACTGCATCCAATACCGGGAATTAGATTTTTTGACAATCATCACCATCATAAAATTGAATTTTATCAAATGGATTAAGAATTTGGAGCCAGAATGGACTTGGGAACAAAATTGCCAAAAACTGGCAGGTCGGGAAAAAAAGTCCGATCTGCACCTTAAGTATCAAAATTTGCACATTAGACTTTAAAGTTCGATGTGCAGGGGAAAAACATCTTCCTTTCATATCAGACTTTAAAGTCCGATCTACAAGTTGGGGAAAAACTGTTAGCACATTGGACTTTAAAGTTCGATCTGCAAGTTGGGGAAAACCTGTTAGCACATTAGACTTTAAAGTCCGATGTGCAGATGAAGAATGCTCAAAGGATGTGCACATCGGACTTTAAAGTTCAATGTGCTTGGGGAAGAAAAAAGATTGACCTGTCAGGTTTTAAAACCCGACATGTCAATCAGACAAAGTTGACTTACATATTGGACTTTAAAGTCCGATATGCAGGAGATATCCTTCCCGCTAACACGTCAGGTTTTAAAACCCGACTTGTTAGTAGGAAGGATATCTCCTGCGTATCGGACTTACATATTGGTCCATCAGCCTACATGTTGGGATTTGAAACCTAACATGCAGGTGGAGGAAAGAAAAGAGAAAAGATCAAGGGAAATCAGATTTTAAAATCCAATGTGCCTTTTGATCTCAGAAAAGAAGGTAGAAAGAAAATGGAAAACAAAGGAGATGCCAACATGAATACAAAACCCAAAGTGAAAAAGAAAACCTACCTCAACCATGACGATTGATAGAAAGAGTTGGATCGACAAGATGATCAAGAGACAAAATGGATGGGAAGAAAAAGAGGGCATGCGATGAGAAATAATTCACAAGTGAAATGAGGATTAAAGACTCAAAACTTAATAAATAAACCCTCATATTAAGCCATTAATGCCATCATTAATGCTAAGCATTCCATGCATGTCAGAATTTAAAGTCTGAAATGCGGGATAAAATTTCTTGCAAGTCGGACTTTAAAGTCTTACATGCTTGTCTCTATTATCAACCTACACATCAGACTTTAAAGTCCGATGTGCAAGGGAAAAGTCCTTGTAGGTCAAACTTTAAAGTCTGATCTACAGGAGAAGAACTACCTGCAGGTCGGACTTTAAAGTCCGATATGTAGGGAAAGAACCAAAAAATTACACATTGGACTTTAAAGTTAAAGCTTGATTTGCAATTCTAGCAAAAGAAAATCTTGTAGGCAAAATTGCAAAAAATAAAATAACTTAAAAACAAAAGGTGAAAAGCAAAAGAGGCTAACTGACGGAGTCGATCAACCTCTCCTAGAGGACGTGAGGTACGAAACGAACTAGTTTCATATGACTGCCTCACGATTTTAGTTGCAATGAAATTAAGGACAACAATATGCACGCCCTTTTTGTTGATCCTAAAACTGGTCATTCGTTACCTCTTAATGCAAAGAGGTTTCCCATACATTGGTGTACCGACGTGCAGATGAAGAAATTTTTTTGGCAGAGGTGGTGGATGGTCTTTGATGATCCACCTTGTAATAATTATGAGGTGCCATTGTATTTTTTGAGAAAATTATACTGTAAGTTTGTCCTCAATGTCGACCAAACTATTTTTACATGAGAGAGTTCCATGGTAGAGGTGGCAACTCTACCCAAGATAGACCTACAACCAATAGATGATTAGCCTCGGAGAGTCGCTGCCCCTTAGCCCCCAAACCCAAGGTGCTTCAAGTTGTTCGGATAGAGCTGAAAGAGTCGATGGAGCTACAAACTCTTCAGGCAGCCACAACATTGACCATTGCAATCATCCAGCATGGGACACAGTTAGCACACCCTCTTGTACTAGATGATGAGCAATTAGTTTCTCCAGGTGGCGACAGAGAGCCCATTCAACATGTGTGTCAGTTGCTCAGGGATACGCTCAAGGATGAATGGCAACATCACTGCAAATGTATCCACATCTCATTTATGCATGATTTGGAGGAGTAGATGTCAAACCTGCATTGCTGAGGATGTGGCACTGATAGAGGAGTTGATGGACATGTTGTTTGGCCATCAGCCGCAAACACAGGTGTGTTGATTTGAATTCAGAGAATTTTATTTATCAGTCACTTTAAATTTGTAATTACATAAATGAATTTTCATTTATACATGGATTTAAATTGATACAAATAATATGCATTTCAGGATGCAACAACGGTATCCCATACTCCTCCCACAGTTACTACAGCTGCAATTTCGTCACCTGAGGTATAAATTTTGTAACATGTTAAAATAGAATAGTACACTTTGAATTCAAAAAAATTACAAGATATACTATCTTTAGTGCTTGGTCCAATTTTGGTTTGTAGGTGTTGATAGGGAACCAAATATCCCAGATTGATGACATCACTCTCTTGGCGATCGATTTTGGCCTACAAGGCTATACGATATCATATTTTGTACACCCTTTTTAATGTATTATTTTGATGGAATATGAAATTCATTTCATTTTAGATTTTTAAAAATATGTTTAATATATTATCTGTACTAATATCTTATGTTAATTTTGTTTTTTTAGGGTGCCCCCTTTGTGTCTAGGCCTCATCCTAAGCAAAAGAATTCCTCAAAAATGCCAAAACATGGGAAGAAGGTAATTGAACACATTTTTAGTTGTACAATTGTTTGAAAATGTTGAAATTGTCTTAGTTGGGATTTGTAGATTGATTAGTGTTTTTTTGTCTATTATGCATGTACAACGGCCATTGAGCTATGTGGATTTGTTGAATGCACCTGATTCTCTCATGGATTGAGAGAGGGTGGAGGTATGTATCTCTACTTTATTTTCTTGATTCATGATTATATGCACATGTACATGTGAACTTGTGATAAATTATAATCTTATAATTTTTTCATACAAGAAATATCCACAGCTGCTTCATCAATGGTGAGACCTCCTCCATGCACTGGAGAAGCATCTTAGGATCCGGTACACTTTTGTTTCATATATTACATTAATTGTTTTTAACCTACAATACTTATCATTATATTAATTGTATTTAATCTTTGATCATTTTTTGTATAGGTACTAGCAACAGTTTCTCCATCGATGGTGAGCCATCCTTAGTCCATTGGAGAAGCATCTTAGGAATCGGTACATCATTGTTCTCTATATTATAATGTTTAATTATTTTTGATGTATTTATGTTAGTACATTGTATTAATTGTACATTGAATCTACAATAGCCCCGTTCGCAGTTCGGTCATAACGTGGATCCTTTTAAGTTTGTCTTCATGAAAAATCGTAAGACTGACAAGAAGAGGAGAGCAAAGACATTAGATCCAAGATCAACCGATGAGGTAATCTACATTTGAATTGCAAAGAAATTATGGTTAAATGCATAGTTATGTTGTTAATTGTGAACTATTTTCTACAAAAGAATTCTAACTTGGCTTTCGAATTGTGGTTTTGCAGCCATCTACAAAGCCATGTACTGCATTGAAGAGACTAGATTTTGATGATCCACCACAAGTTTAGGATCATATAGTGATAGTTGTGGTCACAAAATGAAAAATACATGTAGATATACTCTACATTTTTATTGTATATTGATTTGGACATGGCATATGCCACATTAATACTTGTATTGACTTGGCAGACATGCATTTTTTTGATATATATATAAATGTTGATATTCGATCCAATAAATGTGTACTGATTTCATTATTGTGTATTCATTATATTTCATGGCTGCCCTTTTATAAAGTTAATTGATCATTTGCCTATGTAATCAACAATATGAATATAAACAACAAAAATCTATGATATAAAATATTGCAATCGTGGAATATGATTTGATAAAATTTCTAAAATGTTGAATTAACCCTACAAAAATCCTTATATTCAGTTCATTATTGTGTATTCGTTGTATTTGGTGGTTTCTCTTTTATAAATTTAAATGAATATTTTCCTATTTAATCAACAATATGAATATAAACAACAAAAATCGACAATATGAATATAAACAACAAAAATCGACAATATGAATATAAACATCAATATGTGTGTGGTGCAAGAGCACCCTCATGCTCACAATGGTCAAAATTTGGTTCTCGTGTTTGGGTTCATTTGGATCAAAGATGTAAAATTTATTCAATTATTGTCAAAGTTGCTCAATTGTCGTCAAAGTTGTCAAAATTTAGCTTCATTTGGATAAAAGATGTAAAAGTTGCTTAGTTGTTGTCAAAGTTGTCATAGTTGTCAAAGTTGCAAGATAGGCTAGAATTGATTAGGTTCATCATGTGTACAAACTAAAGTCATGAGTGCATTCGGGTGGGCAGGTTTACACTAGGAATTTTCCTCTTGTGCATTCCAAAGCGTCAGAACATCGAGAGTCATACCCTACCGGCGCGATCTCTCGAGTGCCCCAAGCCCAAAATATTGTCAAACTTTGACGGACTATTTCTTCCAATCCAGGACACATATGATCGATCTGTTTGAACCTATGGGATCACATGAGGCTCCTCTACAATGGCCTATCTCTATTTCTAATGGCTCAGAGTCATTTTCAATTGGTATTATTTTTTTGTCTACTGCAAAAATATTTAGTTGCGTACATGATTAATCTTAATATAAAAAGGTTTTTCCATTTCAAAAAATCTTTGAGAAATTCTTATTTAAGGAAACTTTTCAAGAACTCTTTCATAAAATTTTGTTTGAGTCATATCCAAATAGTGTTTGGCATGTGGCTCATGATTTGTAGACTCGATTTGCCTTCTAACAACATCTCTTTGGTTGGGCAAAAATCTTGTGTTGTCATGCCAAAAAATTTCAATTAATGTTCTTAGTGCATTAATAACAACCTTGTCTTTGCATGGTAGTCTACCCGAGAATGCTCAAAGAGAATTATTGTTATGTTCCTCTATTTTTTCTTGCCTTTTTAATGCTTTACTTAATATTGTTCTACTAATGTTTAATGACTTACTTGTTTTTCTTGTCAAACAATCTTTTTTTATTTTCTTGCTCATTATGGTTGATGTAATGACACGTCAAGTAACATTAGAATCTTTAGTACGTGATTTTGAACCAATAGCTTGATATGCATCAAATAGATTTCTCACAATAGTTCTTTCGCTATTACTTTCAGATGATCTTAGGCATAGAATTTTCATTCTGTCTAAAACTCAAATATTTAATCATTCAAACAATTAATTGACATCTTGCGGTTTGATATAAGTTTTCAAAATAGTTTTGCCATATTCTTGTAACCATTCTCCTACAAGTTCGTTCATTCATTTTA
Organism: Cryptomeria japonica; assembly: GCF_030272615.1. Taxonomy (NCBI): domain Eukaryota; kingdom Viridiplantae; phylum Streptophyta; class Pinopsida; order Cupressales; family Cupressaceae; genus Cryptomeria; species Cryptomeria japonica. The sequence goes on from NC_081407.1 coordinate 631,747,866, forward strand.
TCAGGCATTGGCTTCAATATATTCCCATCAATGTCAATTAGATAATTTGGTTTCTTACGAATGATTCTAGGAGGTGTTAACATCTGTGCATTGTGTACATTCAATTTATCAAATAGAGCAGATGTATGTTCACCATTTAATTAATTATTCAATGTGGTCTCTTCTTCAATTGCATTAGGTGTATTATGTTTGTTTGGTAAATCTAATTGAGATGTTGAGGATGACATACCTTCTTGTCCCATTGTTCTTATGTCACGTAATTTCTTCATATGCTGCCTTTGTCTTTCCTTTTCAGCCCCTCATTGTTCCATCACTCCTCACTTGTTCTTTCCCATGATTGATATCAGTTATCGTAAATAGAATCATATTACATATATATGTAAACAAAAGTTCATAAACAATCAAATAACCATAAATATGCATCTTATCATTATTTTTTGAATCAAAACTATTAAACAATCACAATAATATTGACAAAACTAATAAGAACAATAATTCAATCATTTGAAATCATGCAAAAACAAAAAAATCACTTACTTCTATGTTTAAAATAGTGATAGAAGTGTAGACATAGTTGTAGTGGGGCCTTCAATGACCTCAAATTTTTTTTTTGAGGCCATTGAGCCTCTTGGGCAAATAAAACTATGTTTAAGTACCGCATATGTGGTATATTAATAACTACGTACATGTTGTTAGTCCCTAAAATGTTGGCAAGCCCAATGGTATTTTTTTTCACCCTGTATGCACTTAGAACTCATAATTACCATGTTCACACTCCTACGCCTTAAAAATGTTATGATAGGGCAACGAACTAATAGGCTCAATACCTTGTACGTGCTATTTGTCGTAAATAAAATGTGAAGGAAAAGGGAGGGAGGGAGAGGGAGAGGGAGAGAGAGGGAGAGGGAGAGGGAGAGAGGGGGAAGAGGGAGAGAGAGAGAGAGGGAGATAGGGAGAGGAAGAGGGGGAGAGATGGAGAGAGAAAGAGTGGGGAGGGAGAGAAGAAGATATAGAGGGATGAGGTATGGAGGAAGGGAAAGATAGAGAGAGAGGTAGAGGTAGAGAGAGAGAGAGAGGCACTTTGATGCATTTTGTATGACCGGTGAATGATATGGCTATCATTGTTGGCAACATAATCTTCCAAGTCTTCACAGTCTATCAGCAAAGAAGTAAAGGATAACTGGTAAAGAAAAAGAGTTCCTTTTCCTATCGACAGTGAGTAGACCGGTATACAGATGTTAACTGCCTAAGCAATGTGTAGATAGGGCAAGCAGTGAGTAGACTGACACACAGGAGGTCAACCGACAAGCAATGAGTAGACTGACACACAAGAGGTAGACCGACTAAGAAGTGAATAGATCGACACACGGGAGGATAATCGGCTAAGTAGTTATTAGACCGGTATATAGGAGGTAACCAACTAGGTAGATTTTAATCAGTACACTAAAAAAGTCAGAAACTAATAGACTTGGTAACGTTTAGTTAACATCTAGTTAATCTGGCAGTCTTCTCCAGTCAACTGATAAACTTATCAACATGAACGACTATTTTGAGAGATATTCCTGGAGAGTGATTTATGGCGTCGTAAGAGAATTTTGAATCTGATGTTTTAGAGAGAAAGTTGGCGATAGAATTAAAGGACAATATATTCACACAATTCATTCAAGGAATGTTGTTGTTAATGTGAAAAGAAATCTGTGAAAGTGAACACAGGGGGAGCAGAACAGAGAGCAAAGCCGAGGGTTTGAGGAACAATAGAGTGTAGAGATGAGGGTCAGAGGATTGGTAGAGTGCAAAGCCAAGGGTCAGAGGACTGATAGAGTAAAGAGTCGAGGATCTCAATGAACTGACAGAGCACAGAGCCGAAGGTTTAAGCAGGAAACCAGTGTTGTGCAGAGAAGACACAACTGGTGCAGATAGAATATGATTTTCATTGTGATATAATCAAGATATCAGTAGCTAATCTAGTAGATCATCTTTCTATTTCTTTCTAACCATTGCAACTCAAATCCCTTAACTGGGTGGACTTTAATAGGTCTCATTGCAAAATCCCTTAACCAGGTGTCATCTTAATTGATGATCCTAAGACCTTTAACAAGGCTACCTCTATCAGGAAAGGTGCTAACAGGTCTTAATCAAAATTCCTTAACCGGGTGACACCTGAAAGTGTCTTTGTAATCTCCTAACAAGGATGGCTCCTCATCAGGCATACTCCATAAGAGTACAAATTTTTTTATTTCCTACTCGCACCATGGTTTTCTCCCATTTGGGTTTCCACGAGATAAATCTTGGTGTCACTGTGTATCTTTTCATGCACGCATATTCTTCTGCAATAATTATTTGTATTGATGAATATTAAGTTAGTGTTGACTTGAGTTAAAAGTTTTAATTGTGTAAAATTGTAAAGTGTTGATTCACCCCTCCCCTCTTAGTACCGGTTGGGACTAACAATTGGTATCAGAGCTCTAGTCCTCTAGAGTAAAGATTGACAACTTGAGGAAAAAGATCATGGAAGAATACCGATATCAAAAGCATATTGATGAAGAAAATGAAATTATTGCTCAACTAAAAGAGAGACTAAGAAAATCTCTTGCTAAGTGAAAGGAACTAGCTCAACAACTAAATGAGAGTCGAGATATTATAGATCAACTCTCTGAACAAAGTGGATCTGAAGAAGAAGAAGAAGAAGTCTCATAACTCATGGAAAATAACAAGAAGTTGATTGAAGAAATCACACATCTCAAAAGAGAACATTAAAGTTAGGCCCTGAGAATGACTGAGATACTGGAAGCCATCAAAAGTGTTGATGAAAGAAAAAGAGAGGCAGAAAAAGCTTTGTCGAAAGTTGAAAGAGCTAGGAGGCTTGCTGAAGATGCTCTGAGAGAAAATGATGCAATCATGATTGAAAAAGATGAAGAGATCCGAATTCTCACTCAGGAGAATGAATACATACATAAGCATCTGCATGACAACATAGAGGAAATGGAGAAGATGATGAAAGAGATTGAACAACTCAAGAGTGAGTTGAAAGCTACAAATGAGAGAAATGAGAAGTTGAGGAAATTCAATGAAAGCTCTGAGAAGATAGATGAATATTTGAAAGCTCAGAGAAGAACAAAGGAAACAACCGGTCTTGGTTACTCCAGTACAGGTCCTATGGAAACTAGAGAATCATCTAAATCCAAAAAGATGAAGGATGATAGAAGGAATCTTTCAGAAGTGAAAGGTATGAAGTTTTTCAAATATTCTTGTGATCATTGTGGCAAACTAGGTCATAAGTTTGATGTCTATAGAAACAAACCAATTAGTCAAAAGAAGATTTTCACCTTTGATGGTTACTACCATAATTCTCATAAGTATGGCCACATTGCTTATGAGTGTAGATCTCAATCTAGAAGTATGTCAAATAGAAGAAGATTCAATGGACATTGATTTAAATGCAATAAGTTTGGACACAAATCTGAAGAATGTAGGTTCAAGTCAAATGTATCAAGATCACCATTCAAACTGGTTAGTCCTAATAAAAGGAGTAATCAGTTCAATGCCACCTATTCCACGCGTGGTAATTTTGGTTATGTTGCAGAAAATTGCAAAATGAGAATGGGCCAGAGAAATAATTCAGGACCATGGAGGATAATTGGTATGACATGTTTCAATTTCCATAATATCGGTCACTTAGCTAGAGAGTGCGAGAACCGATCCTATAACCGGTCTGAAGACAAGAACCGGTTTAGCAAGAAGAAAGAGAAAAATGACCTAAAAGGAAAGAAGACAATTGAAGAAGTGAGAAATGAAATGAAAAAAACATGGATCAAGAAGGAAGAAAGAAAAGAAGGAGAAGGTCATTTTGAAACCAAGTCATCATCCATCGGTGATGATAGTTCCTCTTCTAACTAGGCATACCGATGCCCAGGGGGAGCACATATGGTAAGATTATTTTTGTATCCCCTTTACCAATATAAGGTTATGTCTATATGCATAATTGAGATGCATAAAATTTATCCTAAAGTTCTTGTTTGAGAAATGTCTTGTGAATTAATTGTTTGTGTATTGATATCGGTAACTTACAACCGATAAAAGGCAAATCGATGTACTTTAAGTTGTAAGTTTCAAATCTAACCGTTGTATCATAACGCTAATAAATCTCAATGGATAAATAAGGAAATGTCAACACATTTCATTTACCCCAATTTCTTGTAAACTTTCTCGTGCTCTTGTACGATCAAAGGCGATTGAAATATTTCTAGTAATATTTGTGCAAAAAGTTCAAGAAGAGTGATAGTGGTGTTTGGTATTTATGAGAAGAAGGTATTCAAACCTCATTTGAGAAAATTTTGTTTGAAGGTCATCATGGTAGTGCCTATATCAACTCCTGTGTTGGTTGAAGCTATCAAAGAACCCCAACCCAAGTTCAAGCTGCATCCATTGAAAGCCAGTGAGATCGACATGACCGGTGCCTTATCATCTGTTTCATCTGGTGTATTATTGGCTAAATACATTCACTCCTACATCCATTGCAAGCTTGAAGAACTTGGAGAAAAATTCATTCAAAATGAATTTAAAGGGTTTTGAATAAAAGTTTTGATTAGTTAAAGGCAGTATATCTACCTCTAAAGACCAAGGGTTTGTCTACTGTTATCAATTTTCCTGATTAGTTTCATGTCGACTGGGCTAGGTATGTATTGAGCAGAGTTCATGATCAATTCTTGTGGTTGGAAAATCAAGCACCGATCAAGATCACAAAGGATGTGATTCGAAGAGTTATAGGGTTTAGTGCAACCAGTGAAGCATTAACCCTAAGAACAATTTCATCAACTGGAGTCACTAGGTTAACCAAATCCAAATGTGATAGTAGAGAAATGACAATCACTCATATTGAGGATATTGAAGTAAGATTTGCTTCTGCAGTATTGGGTTACAGGGTTTATCAATCAATCCAGATAAATAGTGTATCGAGCAGTGCTATACATGCTGCCTATCGAATCATCAAGAAGGATGCTTCATATGATATATGTGAGATGATCAAAAGCCAATTTCTAGTAAACATAGAGAGAATCAATAAGGACAAGAAGCAGTCTTTCAAATATGGCTCACTACTGGTATGTATATTTTTTCTATGTGCAAAACTTCTTTCCTAGCAAGGGTAATATAGTATGGTCTGAAGAAAAACCTATCATGGTTCAGATAGGTGAAATAATTAGGGATCTAGGAGATAGGTTTGGTGAAACAATGTAGGGATACTTTAAGGAATTTCAAACCAGGATGCACAAAAGGGAAAGAATACCAACCAGTATAGTGTAGAAGTACAAAGACGACATTTGCTTTCTTGTGGACATAGATTATTGCATCATTCAAGCAGTTCAACCCAGAACCTTTTGGGTTCCACCTATGGGTTATGAGGTTGCAATAGACATTGTTAAAATTCATGTAAATATGATACGGTCCAAACCAGTAGACCATAACGCAAAGAGATTTGGAAATTGTGAGGAGGCAAGCTCTAAAATAAAACAGGAACTTCAAGTGCCAATCATGAAAAGAAAAGTAAGAAGAATGATTAATACTCTTGACAAAAAATATGGAGGTGAAGCATCCAGTGCCACTACCTCCACCAGTACCAGTGAACAAACATGGGCCAAACCTAATAAAGATGAAGAACTAATAGGTGAAAAGAAGAAAGTGTCAAAGACAAAACCTAAGGGGACTGCAACTACCAAGCCAACAATATATACAAAAGAAAAAGACATAGGCACTCCTATATCTTCACCAAGTAAAGATAGATCAATAGAAGTAACTTATACCAGAAAGAAAAAGAGTGAAGGAAAAGTTCACCCAAAGGCTGAAAAGAACCCTAAAAAGGATGAAAAAGAGGGCGATAACACCGATACTCAATCGGATGTAGAAATTAAAGAGGTTAGAAGAAGTGAAAGAAACATAGCTCCAACAGTTGATGAATTAGTCCATGGGATCAAATAATTTGGAGGTTTGTCTAGTGTTGGGAAAAAATATTCCCTCTGTAATGAAGAAGACAAAAGGAAAATTAAAGAGGCCCTCATCTAGAAATTGCATAAGTTTTGTAGAACTCCCAATGAATTATATGGAATAATTCCCTTAGATTTGCAGGATCAAATTGAAGGGAGATGGAAAAGAACTCTAGCTATTGAGAAAGAGCACATGATAAAAGCACTCATGGAAGTGCAACATGATCTAGATCTTGATCAAGCTTTACTAGTGGCTGAAGCATGCATTCAACATTTTAAGATAAGAAATAGAACAGGGAGAGTGGTTGTAGGTGAAGTTGAAGTGGTACATGAAGAAAGTGTTTCCTTGTGAAAAACAATCATGAATCAACAAATGGAAGATTAAGAAGAAATAGAAAAGGGAACAAAACAGGACCATGGTGCAGCTACCCTTGACAAAGGGAAAGGTAAAGAAAAAGGCTCTACTAAAGGTTTTGATGTTTTCTCATTTAATAAGATCATAGGAAATGTTGTGTCAGACATTCCCAATCTGACAAAGGATGTCAAGCAACCATTTCACACTACATTGGTGAAGGGAGTTGATCAAACTAAGCATACCAGTCAAGGTGAAGTGACAATTGAAGATATTCCTTATGAAGATACACCCCACAAAACTTCATTAACACTAAATCCTACTCTATCAGAAAAAGGCAAAGAGGAAGAGAGGAAAGTAGAGGATAAGAAAGCAGTGATGGATACTCCTCCGACAAAGAGCAAGTTAGACTTAGAAAAGGAAAGTGAAAAGAAGAAACTAAAAATCATCACCGCAACTAGTTCAGAGGTTGAGATTGCAGAAAAGGAAGAAGAAACAAAGGAGGAAGATGAGGGAGAATTGGTCATTGATATAAATAAAATGACTCCCAAGCAATTGATGAAAGTCTCAGAAAAACTGAAAAATTCAAGCTGAAAAGGCTAAATTGAGAGCAAAGAAAAAGAAGGCAAGAATTATCAATTCTACTAAGATAATTCTATCAGACCCAATTTCTAATATTGTAGTTGATGACAATGCACCCATCATTGACCAGTTGAGGACTCTTGTAATAGAAATTCATTCAGAGGCAACCGATCTGTAGAAGGTTGTAGTAAGGCAATATGAATCAAAGAGAGGAGAAAATCTAATGGAACAAATATCAGCTGGAAAAGTTGCCCTCTCTACCTAAATAGAAGAGGTAAAAATATACTACAAGAAGTTAGCCAATTATTGGTCAAATCTTCAAGTTTTACTGATTTAATCAGAGATCTAGAAGATAAAAGAAATGTGAGTCAAAAAGAAATTCAAGATCTGATAAGTTCTTTTGATTTTCTTACCAGTTTAGCATCAACTTTTAGTGGCAAGGTCAAACTGCTTAATCATGAAATCAAAAGGCTGAAAGAAGAAGAGGACAAATGAGGTCTTAGTTTGTTAGAGATACAATGCTATCTGGCATCAATTATTGATTTCATGCAAATGAATATTAAAGAAGCAAAATGACTCATAAGTGAACCTAACTGTAAGACAATCGATGATATGGAGGTTTTAATTGCAGTTTTGCATGGACACTTCACCACCATGAAATAGGTAAAATCTTCATGGGAATCCTCTTTGAAAGTAGCTCAAGAAAATTTCAAAGAGATTTTTGCTTTACTTTGACAAATTATTTTGTATAGTCTTTTTCATTGATGGCAAAAGGGGGAGTTTTGGAGATTTGTACATTATGATTAACAGAGGTCAAAAATAGGGACCAGAACTTTTGGAGATTTGTACATTGTGAGTAATAGAGGTCAGAAACAGGGGCTAGAACCGACACATTTTTGTAGTGTTTGCCATCAATGCCAAAGGGGGATTTTGTTGGAATTTTGGTGCATTTTGTATGACCGGTGAATGATATGGTTGTCATTGTTGGCAACATCATCTTCCAATTCTTCATAGTCTATCGACAAAGAAGTAAAGGATAACTGGTAAAGAACAAGAGTTCCTTTTCCCATCGACAGTGAGTAAACCGGTATACAGAGGTTAACTGGCTAAGCAATGTGTAGATAGGTAAAGCAGTGAGTATACCGACACATAGGAGGTCAAACAACAAGTAGTGAGTAGACTGACACATAGGAGGTCAATCGGCTAAGCAGTGAATAGATCAACACACAGGAGGATAATTGACTAAGTAGTTATTAGACCGGTAGACACGAGGTAACTGACTAGGTAGATTTTGATCAGTACACCAACAAAGTTTGAAACCAACGGACTTGGTAACATTCAGTTAACATCCAATTAAACCAACAGTCTTCTCCAGTCAATCGACAAACTTAGTGGCATGAACGACTGTTTTGACAGATATTCCTGGAATGATTTCTAGAGAGTGATTTATGGCATGGTAACAAAATTTTGAATCTAGTGTTTTGGAGGGAAAGTTGGCGACAAAATCAAAGGCCAATATATTCACACAATTCATTCAAAGAATGTTGTTGTTCATGTGAAAAGAGAACTGTGAAAGTGAACACAGGGGGAGCAGAGCAGAGAGTAAAGTCGAGGGTCAGAGGACTGGTAGAGTGCAGAGCTGAGGGTCAGAGGACCGATAGAGTGAAGAGTCGAGGATCAGTGAACCGACAGAGTGCAGAGCCGAAGGTTTAAGAAAGAAACCGATGTTGTGCAGAGAAGACACAACCAGTGTAGATAGAATATGATTTTCATTGTGATATAATCAAGATATCAGTAGCTAATCTAGTAGATCATCTTTTTATTGCTTTCTAACCATTGCAACTCAAATCCCTTAACCAGGTGGACTTTAACAGGTCCCATTATAAAATCCATTAACCAGGTGTCATCTTAATTGATGATCCAAAGACCTTTAACAAGGCTACCTCTAATAGGGTAAAGGCACTAATAGGCCTTAATCAAAATCCTGTAACTAGGTGACACCTAATAGTGTCTTTGTAATCTCCTAACAGGGATGGCTCCTCACCAGGCATACTCCATAAGAGTACAAATTTTGTGACTTCCTACTCACACCATGGTTTTCTGCCATTTGATTTTCCACGAGATAAATCTTGGTGTCACTATGTATCTTTTCATGCATGCATATTCTTCTGCAGTAATTATTTGTATTGATGAATATTAAGTTAGTGTTGAATTAAGTTAAAAGTTTTAATTGTGTAAAATCGGTAAAGTTTTGATTCACCCCTCCCCTCTCAACACCGGTTGGGACTAACAGGAGGGAGAGAGAGGAAGAGAGAGAGAGAGAGAGAGAGAGAGAGAGGGGGGGGGGGGGAAGAGAGGGAGGGAGGGAGAGAAGAAGAGAGAGAAAGGGATGGGCTATGGAGGAAGGGAGAAGGCGAGAGAGAGAGAGAGAGAGAGAGAGAGAGAGAGAGAGAGAGAGAGAGAGAGAGAGATGATGCACAATGGGTTTTTTTACACTGAGTCAAATGCTAAGTCTATCAAGGAAAGCATAGCCTCTTGAGCTCAAATTGTGGACCTTGGGATTATTAGGTCTACTGTTCATCCAAGTGGTGACCACAACGTGGCATACCTAATTGCAATACAAAAATATAAAGTAAGGGATATAAATGGGGTAGGGAGAGAGAGAGAAGAAGAGAGAGAGGGATGGGGTATGGAGGAAGGGAGAAGGGGAGAGATGGAGAGAGAGGTAGAGGGAGGCAGAGAGAGAGAGGGAGAGGAAGAGAGAGGGGGAGAGGGAGAGAGAGAGAGAGGGGGGGAGAGGGAGACAAGACACCTACATACACACACATGTGTGTATATATACTTAATATATTATATAAAATATATTATATATTATATATTATCATATACATATATACATATATATATTATATATTATATGTATATACACATATTATATATACAATATCATATTATACATATTATACACACTCCCAAATTTTAAACAAAAGTATTGTGCACGTATCATTTTATCTTTATTACCACGTACACGCTATTTATAGTAAAGACAACGCATACACGCTACTTATACCATAGGTTCCCCGTATGCACTTTTGATTGTTTAGGCTTGGAAATAGGCCTGGATGACAAAGCTACGGGTTGGAAGTTTGATTTGCCTCCATTTCCCTCCTTTTTGACGTGTTTTATTTTATCAACTTGGTTTCTTGACTTTGTCATTGTCAGGTTTACACTTCATCAAGTGGGTATTTCTAAAATTGCCACCATATTTTCACCCATATTCTGAGATTTCTAACCATATAATTGTTTTTAAATTTGAACAACAATAACATATTATTATTGAATTTATTTTACGAGTGTCTCCATAGTTCTCATAGACGTGTACCATTTTTTTAATAACTTTTTATCTACTTATTCAGATTTTAAAAAAATTATATATTATTGTAGTGCACTTGATTCTTTACAATTAAAAAAAAAATATTGTATTTTCAATTTTTTTAGTGCAAGTTATGCTTCATGCACAAACAGGTACATAATTTTTAGGATGTGCTCGATTGGAAAAATCATTAAAAAAAGGACTCAACAACAAATTACAAAAAAATACACAACTTCTAGTGCTCACTCTTAATTATCTTTCTGCTAAAGGATTTGTCAAAATACTAAATCTAACTATGACTTTTTGATGCACATGTTAGACACTATGTTATGTTTTTCAAAAAAAATCAAGGTCTGTTTTTTGTGCGCGAAGGATTTGTTGGCATTGTGTTGTCATTGATGTGAACCGATATGAGAGATGTATGTGCAACACTGTTAAGGAGGAAGTATAAGTTGAGATATCTTTGATATCACCTTGTGTTGCAGATCACCGGTAAGGAAAGGATGTCAATTGGTAAGTGATGTTTTGACTTGGGAAGTCAGATCAACCAAGAAAGTGGATGTCAGCCTACAAAGGTCATGACCAGAGTTCAAGGAGGATGAGAAAGATGTTTTAGTTGGTTCTTATGATGAAGAGGCAGTATGTTATTAGAATCACATCGACACTAGAAGAGAAGAATGAACCAGTGTGCTGTGAGGTTGCAGAACTAAAAGACCCTCACGAGATGAAGATGGAATCATCATGAGAAGCAATGACTAACAATGAGTGTGTCCACACCGGATCACGTGTTCCTATTTGAAGATATGTTGCACAAACAGGGAACTCACATGAGCATATGACAAGGTGTTACTCCACCAAGTAAGTGGAGCTTATCTCCTATATGCATTGAGTGCATTATAGTTTGGTGAGATTGTTGGCAAATGCACACTCCAATGAGAAATTGTAGGTGATTGAAGGTATTGTCATTGATGGTAACCTTACAATCCTATGACACCGACACTGACAGACTCTACACCAACAAATAGTTCACCGTTAGCAACCAAGATGATTACCGACACCCTAAGTCGACAGGATTTTGCTTATTTCATAATGTATTTAATTGTAATATATTTTTGTAAGCTAACATGGCATATTGTAAATAAGACTCATATAAGTATGAGATCCTGTAGGATCATTTAGGATGTGTGGATATGGTTAGATTATTGCAGAAGTATTATGCGAATACTAAGGCAGATTTTGGAGTAAGGTTTATGGTTATTTTATAAGCTTAAACCGACACTGAACCTGGAATAGGAGATGTTGAACCGAAGCAATACATGATATTGGATTTGCATAATCCATTTTTGTAAGTCAGTGAGACTTCCCTTTTGTAATTAAGCAGTGAGCTTTAGGCAGTTGGCCTTCCTGCATGTGTAGGCCCCTATGTAAATAATATTCATTTATTGGCCAATGAGTGAATATTGCGGGTCACAAATCCCACCGAGGTTTTTCCCACACTGGGTTTCCTCATTAAAAATATTGTGTTATGGTGTGCTTTCTATGTTGTGGTTATTGATCTTATTTACTGCATTAATTTTGGTTTACTGGTACACTATTTTGAAATGCAATTTGTTTACTAAGATAAAAAAAAATCTGTTAACTGACAAGATACTGATTCGCCCCCCCTCTCAGTATCTTTGGGAATCCTAACAATTGGTATCAGAACTTGGTCATCTATTTTCAAAATCCTAACAACTTGAGGAAGATTCTGACACTGGTACATATGGAAAACCTAAGAAAGCAATTGGGAACAACTCTTGTAGATTATGATGCAAAAAAGTTGAAAAATATGAAACTTGAAGACGATTTGAAGGCTGCACAAGAAATCATTCAAGGACTTCAACAGAATCTCACTATTTCTAGGAACAAAAGAAGAGAACTTCATGAGAAGATACAGAGTGATGATGATGATGATGAAAAAGAAACACCTAATGATCTTGTAAGTAAGATGAAGCAAGAAAACATGACCTTGAGGAATGAGATGCAAGATATGACTATGAGGTTTTGTAAAGACATTGAAGACAGAAAGAAGAATGAAGATGACTTGGCTAGGAGAATCAATGATGCTGGAAATGAAAATCCAAGACTCAGTCATGCAAATGATATGTTGAAGAAAAATATGATTCACTTGGAACATGATAAAACTAAACTCATGAGACAAAAAGATTTCTTAGAAAATGAGTTGGCTACTGCAAATCAACACAAGGAGAAATTCAAGAAAATCTCAAAAGAACTTGATGAGATGCTGAAAAATCAGAAACCTAATGGAGATACTAATGGTCTTGGCTTTGAAGTTGGTGAAAGATCCGGTACTGCAAACAATCATGATCATAATAAACTAGTAAGACAACCTAATGCCTACAAATTTAATTGGAAATGCTTTAACTGTAACAAGTATGATCATAGAGAAAATCAGTGTAGATCTGGAAACTATCAAAACACCAATGCACCCACCGGTCAATGTTCTAAATGCAACAAAATTGATCCTAATTCAAAAAATTGCAGAATGAATGTAAGATGTTATGTTTGTGGAAGATTTGGACACTTATCTAATCAATGCAGAACACATACCGACATAGGATATGGAAAAGCTATTTAGAAAAATAATGTGACTTGTTATGCTTGTAAAAAGATTGGACATATTGCAAAATTTTGTAGAAGTAAGGCATCACCAGCAAATAACAAAGGAACCAGTTTGAAAGGTAAAGAGAAGGTTGAAGAAGTAAAGAAACAATTTTCAAAACAATGGATTAGAAAGTCAGTTTAGAATGTTAATGAAGTTATTTCTTCACCAGTAGAACAAAGTATCACTCCACCGGCAAGAGATTCTTTGTCTAACTGGAAATAAATCCCTTGGGGGTATGACAATAAATTGAAAAACATGCTAGTTTACCCTTGGTTGATGGTGAGAAGTTGAATTACTTCTTTACCGGCAGATGTGTTAAGTTTCACTTAACCGATAGGCATTTATTGTGGTAGTTGAAGGAAATGACATTATAAAGCAAGTTTTTTTCACTCTTTTTCATTCACCGAGCATTCAAATTTCCTTAGAGTGCAAAAAACATGAGTGAAGGCATCCATAATGAGAAGTGAAGCAGATCATTCAAGCATTCAAACCTAAAGGCAGATCAAGGTATTTATACAATATATTCCTCCTCTACACCTAAATTCATTGCAAACCCTACAATAATTGAAGTGATTAAACGCCCTAGGCCCGTATTTAAAATCATTCCTGAAGTGGCGAAGAAGGATGATACCCTAGGAGCATTTTCTAAAATACCCAAAGGAGTTGCCTATGCTAATGATCCTAGAATTTACATACATTGTCATATTGAAGAACTAGGTGCTGATGAGATTATGAACATGTATAGGACAGTAATATGTGATGAAAATGGTAATGTAAAACTGGAACACAAGATAGTTGAAACCCTAGGTTTTGTGGAGATACTTAGCATTCCTGATTTTACCAAAGAGGTTATAAGGATTGCATTGAGTTGAGTTCATGGGGAGTTCTTTTGGCTAGATTCCATTCATAAGATAACAAAAGAAGCAGTTACGGAAGTGACATGCTTACCTTCCACTGGTAGCATGCCTGACAAGACTAAAAAGGTTCCAAATGACACTGTAATGACCCTAACCGGTGCAACCTATGACAAGAGATCCTTAAGAGTCGATGACGTAAAGGATATCAATGTAAGGTTCATTAGCATGATTCTTGGATACAAAGCTACAAATGCCAACAAATTAAACTATGTTTCTATTTTATGTATCAAGAGTGCTTATGACTTAGTAAACAGTAATGCAAAGATTGACATATGTGAATGGTTAAAGGATGAGCTAATAGACAATCTGAAGTAAATTAAGGGTGATAAGAAAGGCACATTTAGATTTGGTAACTTACTTGTATGTCTATTGTTGTATATTACCAAGGAAGCTCCCGGTATTGGTAGAAAGGATTTTGGATTTGACATATCGGTAGAAAAACAACTTTTGATATTCTTAATAACATGGGAGATGACAGGGAGAAGAACATAATTGAACACTTTTAGGCACTAAAGGCTCGAATGAAAAATAGGGAAAGACTATCTCAATCCATAGTTGATAAATATCAAAAAGAGATATGTTTTGTTATAAAGAAGGATGAAATCTAGATGGAGGCAGTGGTTCCAAGGATAGTTTGGATTACAAAGATGGGTTATGAGGTAGATGAAAACATAATAGAAACTTATGCAAAACCCCTTCTAGAAGCCCCTAAAGAACCAACATAAGAAGTATTTGGAAATACAGAAACCATTGAAAGCAAAGTTCAATCACAGAAATAAATAAAGAAAATAGAACAAACAATTAGAAAGGAAACTAGACAGGCAAAAGAAATCAAGGAAGATATATTGAATAAAACTGGTATTAAGGAAAGTGAATTGGAAGGACTACAACTGGAAACACATATTTCAATGATTGGTACCTCCTCTGACAGAGAAATACTGATTGAATTTTAAAGGGTAGAAAGAAAAAGAAAACCCTCACTGATACCCTCACCTGCTCCCAAGAGAACAAGACAAAAACAATATGTAGTAAGGGATCCGACAAGGAAAATGAACTCAAGGAAGAAAAAGGAAAAACAAATTGTCCCTCCCTTAGACAACCTTTTGAATGAAATAACTGAATATGGTAACTTGTCAAATGTTAGAAAGTTGTATAATACCTTTAGCAATGAAGAAAAGGAAAGTATAGAAAATAGTGTTATTTTACACCTAGATATTTTCAAGAAATTCTTGATAGAAGTTGTAGATTATCTACCTAGTGACTTGTACAGAAGGTTAGATGAAAAAAGGTTAGCAATTGTTGAACTGAACAAGAAGATAAAGATAGAGAAATTACTTGCAGTTCACCCAGTAAGATCAACAGAAGAGATTGATGAACTGATAAGTAAAGCAAACCAGACTGTATTTTCCATCGGTCACCGACATGTAGCATTAATGACTGGCAGAGTAAATGAGATATTTTTGAAAAAACAATAGACAAATGGGATATCCTTTTTGTTGAGAAGGAAAAGCAAGAAGAGATTAAATGACCAAAGACCTTCAAAGTCTATCAAGAGGACAAGGATAAAGGTAAAGGTAAGGTAGGTGGTCCTTGGAGCATAAAAGTAACAGACAACTTGCCCCCACATTCTTCTGATACTCCACTGGTTGTAAATATTGATACACAACCAGTAATAGATAATGTTGAGAGTATGGAGACAACACATGAAGACACCAATCCTGATTCAGAGGTGTTGTATACCATGAATATTGACAGACAAGAAGTCAACATTGTGGTTGATAAGGAAACAACTAAGAAAAGAGATGTAGCAATTGAGCCACCGACATAAAACATTGCAATTGAGACAAATGTTGAGGATACAGTTGGAAACATTGAGATTGGGATTGAAACACATATTGATCCCCTAGATATTGGAAAGACAGACAACACTAAGGTACACACTGAAAAACCTACTGAGCATCCGGCTACTGATAAATCTGTTGAGATACCGACAGTAGACAATTCAGAGGTACATACAGAAAAACTGGTAGAAAACACTAAGACACAATCAAAAAAACTAGTAGTGGAAAGCTCAAAGAAACCGATAGAGGAACACATTGAAAAACCCAAAGAGAAAAGGGTTGTGGAAAAGGTTCAAACAGAGACAGTGCCACCGACAACAGCTGAGAAACCCAAACCTTTTCTAGTAGAAATGCAGACTCAAACTGACCTACCAGAGGTCAACATAAGCAAAGAGGTTACTCACACCGGCGGATTGCAAATCATTAAGGTAGTTGGACAGTCATCTAGTTCCTCCTTAACAGAATTCAAACTGACAAATATAACAGAGGTATTACTGGATTCCATCAAGAAAATCACAGAGTGTAATGCATAGGCATATAAGGCAATTGATGACAGCATACCAATTTTGACATTAATTGCACCCAAGTGCAATATAGAAAATAAAGATTCTTTGAGCCAATTAGACACATTGTCTAAGTACATAACCGACAACCTACTAACAATTGATCATATCAACAAGGAGACTTTCAGTAAGAAAATGAATAAAGAGAAAGAAAAATTCTTTGAAGAATAATTAAACAGATGTAAGGAACATATTGACACATTATTACCAGCACTAGGAAAGACAATAATGGAATTTAAGGAACTGTACAGAGACACCTGCAAGACTAATCTTCTGGCAATGGATATTGACAAGGAAATCAACAAAGTACAAAAAGAAATAAATGATATAGCTGATAATATCATTGGCTCATCAGAACCAATATCAGTTATAGAACAAGAGATAGCTGGATTTGAGGAGAAACTTGAGAAATTGGAGAAGGAGAATGAAAGAATAAAATACAAGGCTAAGGAAATCAAATGTAGAATAGGTCTGAAACTAGACACTAATACATTTGGACTAGATTTCCAACTGAGGTTTCTGACGGAGAAGGTATATTGTGGCCAAATTTGATTTTTTTTTTTAAATGTCCGCATTCATCGTAATTCCGATGAAAATTTCCCATTTGGTTTCGACGAAGAAGGCATTAGCAATGAGAATTTTCTTTTTTCCAAAAAAGTGCTCAAGTTCGTTCGACGACAACGACCATTATCTTAAAAAAAAAGAAGAGGGGAATTCATTTGTAATGCAAATTTCCCGTGTAGGCGTCCGTGGCGACTTCAACCCCCAAGAACATCAAATCCGCATCGAAGGCATTTGTGGTATTGCTTGCAATCTCACGCAGGAGGTAGATTCAAATTGTCCTAGTTTTTAATTTCATGTTGTAAAAAATATACATGTGGTGGTTAATTGCCTTAGTTTAATCTCGTAAAACCATAGAACTGTGATTAAGGAGTGAGCGTTCAATTTTGTAGCAGCAATCCCTTCCTCCTGTATACGCACGTGTTGATTGTTCACATGAGATCACATCTCTTTGTGGCATCGTATCAAACAATTCATGAGCCTTGTCCATGTTTCCACATTTTGCATTCATTTCAAGCAGGACATTTGCAAGTACAACACCTAACAAAATTCCTCTATCTGTTATGCTTTGATGGTTGTCCATACCCTGTTCCAAAGCTCCCATTTTTGCACAGGCAGGGAGGATGCTGGCAAAGGTTGTGGAATTTGGCTTTATGCCTTCTAATTTCATTTGCTTGAAAGTGTCTAAAGCCTTTTCGACAAATCCATTTTGTGCATATCCAGCAATCGTTGCAGTCCACGAGACAACATTTCTTTTAGGCATTCTATCAAACAGTTCACATGCCTTGTCTATGCTTCCACATTTTGCATACATGTCTACCAGGGTAGTTGCAACTACAACATCTGACAAAATTCCTCTATCCTTTATGCTTCGATGAATGTCCATACCCTGTTCCAAATCTCCCATTTTGGCACAGGCAGGGAGGATAGTAGCAATGGTCATGGAATTTGGCTTTACACCTGCCGATTGCATATGCTTGAAAGTTTCTAAAGCCTTCTCAATAAATCCATTTTGTGCATATTCAAAAATCATTACAGTCCAGGAAACCACATTTCTTTGAGGCAATCCGTCAAACAATTCTTGTGCCTTGTCTGTGCTTCCACATTTTGCATACATGCTAATAGAGCAGTTGCAACTATATCTGACAAAATTCCTCTATCTTTTATGCTTTGATGGATGTCCATACCCTATTCCAAAGCTCCCATTTTGGCACAAGCTGGGAGTATGCCGGAAAACGTAACTAAAGAAATGCAATGATCAGCTCCAAAGACATCAAATCACTACTAACAAAACCGAGAGTCTAAAATATGATAGGGAATAGTGTGAGGTGTCCTGAAATAAAATATTTTATTTTCAATTTCAACTAAAACATAATTACTCAGCCATTTAATGTTATTAATAAGTGTTTAATTTATGAAAGAGATAAATGGTTGGCCACAAGTACATGAGTTACTAAATGCACACAAATAAGTGAATTTGATATTCAAAACTATCTACAATGAATTCAATTCTTGTCCATTAGTCATTTATGTTTGCAATAAGCATCTTTCTTTGTTTTTCTTAATCTTTATTCATAGTTATGTGCATATTTAACATTCTATAATTAGGATATCAATTGCTATGGTTGAACACTAGCATGATGTTTGTATTGTGGTATAGCTGCGTGGAAACATAATTATGGGATTGTTATATTATGGAGATCGTAAATCTAGATATCGCATATTAGTTCTAGTTCTTCTTGGATTGAGTCTAAAGTTGACATACAGTCATAAAGCCATTATTAGCAGATCTATCCATTTCTAGTAAAGACAATTGAGAAAGTCATTTTGATATTGAGAGTTTCTTATCTGTTTACCTATTGAACATTATTAAGCCATAATATTTAGGTCTATTTATCTCTCTTGCAAAACCTCTGTAAGTGTCCTAGATTGTCCCTACTACTCACTCTTGAATGAAATAGTGGAGTTCTAAATATTTGTTGCACAAGATGGTGTTGAACATATCAACAAGGCTAGCATGGAAGGCATGTTCAAGCTTCCACTTGTACAACTTACAACAAATGATTTGTTGATAGAAGAAATTCTTGAAATAGGGATACAATCGAAACACAAGTAAGTACATACAAACCTCCGCAGTTGAAAGTAAAATCTATGTATAAAAAGAGTACATTGAATCCCAATCCATAAACACAATATAGATACCGATGGAGACTTAATTGGATGTAGCATGTCGCACCAAAGTTGTTAGAGTATGCTAAGCTAGTACATAATGTTTCCTAAAGCCACATTAGTATTTTACCCAAATCATTATCTACCAAAACTAACTACAGTAATCCTTTTGAGGATTCATTTCATGGTGCTAGATCTTCATTTAGTTCCACTTCTTGTTGGAGAAAAGAACAGTTATTTCTTGAGGTAGATGAATATCCCATCAACAAAGGACAAGACCCTTTCTAGAATATAACAAATTCTACTCCAACAAAAGATCATGGGGGTTTCACTAGAGATATTGAATAAGAGATAGACTTCTACTGCTGCATTAAAAGCATTGGCATGTTCTTCATTTATTGATGTAAACTCTCTATGATGCCACCACAACCAACAAAGGTGTAAAAAGTTGTTTGCAATGCATGGATTTTTAGGATTGTCCTTTGAGAAAATAGAATTAAATTATGGAAGCAGGATCTACCAGCTCCTGAGGGAATCTTTATGAAAAATAACTGTAAAATATTTGGGTGAGCTTATATGCAAAAACTCATGCTTCCTGATGGGTTTATGTACAGAAATAAGCACGAATTAAGTGGTAAAGGGGCTTCTGGAAACAAGAGGGATAGAGAGGCAGTGGAAGTGAAAACTTCTAGTGTTGTGTCCACTCCATCTCAGAATGGGAATGGCGAAGGTGCTGTAAGAGGAGCTGAGAAGGGTTTTGGAAGAAGCGAGGGTGTTTACTTTCCCCCATTTAAGTTGGCTCAAATGATGAAAGATGTGGAAGACAAGAGTAGTGTGGAATACCAGCGCATGACATGGGATGCCCTTTGGAAGAGTATCAATGGGTTAGTAAACAAGGTAAATGCATATAATATCAAGAACATCATTCCAGAGTTGTTTGCAGAGAATCTCATCCGTGGGAGGGGTCTATTTTGCAGGTCTTGTATGAAATCCCAAATGGCATCCCCTGGATTTACAAATGTTTTTGTTGCATTGGTTGTTGTGGTAAATACAAAATTTTCTAAAGTTGGCAATGTGCTTTTGCAAAGAATTATTTTGTAGCTTAAGAGGGCACACAAACGCAATGACAAGAACATGTTGATAGCAGTAGAAAAATCCATAGCTAATTTAGTGAATCAACAAGTTGCACATGAGATAATTGCCTTGGAACTTCTCACCCTTTTACTAGAGAACCCCATAGATGATAGTGTAGAGGTTGCTGTTGGGTTTGTGAAAGAATGTGGCTCTTTGTTGCAAGACCTTTCACCCAAAGGTCTCTATGGGATTTTTGAAAGATTTAGAGGTATTCTCCATGAGGGGGAAATTGGCAAACAAGTACAGTTTTTAATCAAAGGCCTTTTTGCATTTTGCAAAGCTAAGTTCGAGGGTCATCTAGTTGTGCATCCAGATTATTTAATACATGAAGTTTTCCTAGAAGATGAACTTGATCAAGAAGATGGTTTGGATGTTTTCAAGCCAGATCCTGATTTCTTAGAGCATGAGGCAACCTATGAAAAACTGAAGAAAGATATCCTTGGAGATGCTTCTTTATATGAAGCGGAAGGGGAGAATGATTCAGGTGATGATGATGATGATGATGATGATGATGAGGAAGGTGAGGAAGCATTGAGAATATAGGATGAGACAGAGAAAATCTTGGTCAATTTAAGACGTACAATTTATTTGACAATCATGTCAAGTGTTGATTTTGAAGAAGTTGGTCATAAGCTACTAAAGATCAAGCTTGAACCTGGTCAAGAGAGAACATACCTTCGTTATTATGGTCTTCCTGGGAAAAGATTCTATATGATCAATAAAATTTAAGAGGAATTTTTTTATTAGTGTTTTGTACAACAGTATTCTATGATACACAAAATGGAAACAAATAAACTACGTAATGTTGCAAAGTTTTTTGCCCACTTACTTGGTGCAGATTGTGATAATACTAGATCAATGAATCATGTTATTTATTGAGTATTTCTTGTTTTCCATGTTGTGTGATGTACCATAAGCAAACTGGAAATATAAATTCTTTAGATGCTTTGTTCAATGATGGTAATTTCTATTTTCTTGCCTGTGAATAAAGACCATGTCAGACAATATCAACAAACAACAAAATAAGGAGACAATTGCTAGATTGTGGTCTAACTTGAAAAGAAAAGGTGGTGCAAAATTTTATTGTCCATGCAAAATTTGTAAGGGGTTAAAGACTAGAAGACTTCTAATCAAAACAACGAAGAAACATTGTAGGTTGCATGGTCACATTGAAGGTGGACATGATTATCATCCATTGGTAAGTTTCTCATTATATCGTTTTGATAATTTATATACATAATAAATCATGTGATGATGAGATCATGATCATGGTTTATTTATTTTTATCAATTTTATATAGCTCGAGAACCCCGGAGCACATGGTATGGATCAACACAACCCTGAGAATATGGTTTTCGAAGTGGAGAAACATGGAGGTGTGAATATCGAAGCTGAAGATAATGATCCCATGGAAGATGACGATCATGAGCTAGAAAACACAATTGAAAATGATGGTACAAATACATTGATCCATGACTCATTTAGTACTTGTGCAGCTGATCATGATGATGAAGATGACCTTGATGTTGTTCATGATGTCCCTCTACTTGAGAAGACATCTGAGGCCCTTTACGAAGGCTCGCAGGCAATCCTTCTCTCCGCTGTATTGTTGTTGGTGAACTTGAAGGTTATGAATGGTTTATCCAACATAACAATGTCACATATATTAAGGTATGTCATATATGTCACAATAAACTGTGAATCATGTTGTACCATTAATATTCTTTATTATAACAAATTATATTTTTTAGTTGTAGATTGATAGGTGAGTTTTTGTTACCACCATCAAATATTCTACCTCGCTCATACCGAGAATTATCTCCCATTATGAAAGATATTGGAATGGAGTATCAAGCAATAGATACTTGTCCCAATGATCATGTTATATATCACAAACAACATGAATTTCAAACTAAATGCCCTGAATGTCATATCAGTAGATATTGAACAGATCAAATAACAAAAAGGCTTCCTCGCAAGGTTCTTCACTATATTCCCATTATTCCACGTATGCAACGATTATTCAAGTGCACTAGCTTGGCACAATTTATAGATCACCATGCACACAATAGAAGTCAAGATGACATTATTCAAATGCCTGCGGATGGTTCAACATTTATGGACATAGAGGAAAAGTAGCCACACTTTAAAGAAGAACCTCGTAATCTCAGGCTTTCATTGGCAGTGGACGGTGCCAATCCATTTGGAGAGATGAGATCTGTTTACTCAGTGTGGCCTATTTTTGTTATCAACAATAACATTCCTCCATGGATGTCAATAAAGAGGGAGCACATAATGTTGGCAATGATTGTTCTAGGTATTTTATCATTTAAATATAGTCATCTAAATTTAATTATAAATATTGCAGTAAAATGGTCATAATAATTATGTAATGTTTTTGTTCATTCGATTAGGTAAGTACCAAGTTAAAGATATGAATGTATATATCGAGCCTCTTATCGATGAGTTGCTGGAGCTATGGAATAGTGTCAGTATGTATGACATCTCTAGACCAATAGGACAAAGAAAATTTCAATTCCATGCGATGCTTCTATGGACAATACACGATGCCCCGAGGCTAACACATTTTTGTGGTATGTTATAGTGTTTAAGTTGTGCATGAACATTATAATTCATAAAATTATCATATTTAATCCAATTATAAATTATCTTGTAGGTCTTCAAACAAAGGGAAAATTTGCATGTCCTGTTTCTGGTCCAAAGATGAAATCTCGTCATTCAAAAAGTTTAGGAAAGGAGGTGTTTGATGAGTATAGGCACTTTCTCCACAAAAATCATAAGTATCGAAATACTGAAAAACATCTTTTCAATGGGAAAGAAGAGAATACATCAAAGCCACAAAGAATGACACCTCACCTATGGAAGTTGGAATATAATAGAATTAATCATCAAGGTAATGCCATTCCATCTATTGGTTTGTCATAAAACATCTTTTCTATTTTGTTTTGTTTACTGATGATGTGATTGATGATCATGAAGGTCATGAAGGCATAAATGACCACCTTCCTAAGGGAATAGAAAGTTATCCCTAACAATTTAGTAGTTTTCCCTACTACGAGCAATTACAAATTGTTCATTTGTTTGATAGTATGCATATTGGAAAGAATATAACAGAGACAGTATGGAAAATATTGGATGGAAGGCGTGACAAAGAAAAAATTGTCAAAATATATAGTGACATTCAAGATTCCAATCATGCAATGATAAATGTCATTCAATCAAATAGCCATGGAGACCAGATTAATATAAGTGAGCTTCCTTGGTTATTAACGGACCAGCAAAGAAATGCTATAAAAGAAGTCATACGAAAAATTTGATTTCCCACTAGATTTGCTGTGAACATAAACAATCTCATATCAAAGAAAAGTGAATTTGGGCCAGGGATGAAAACGCATGATTGGCATACCTTCATTAAGGTAATTCATGTTCTTGTGTTTTTAGTATGTATTTAAGTACTACGTGTACGTGTACTTTTCATTATGTTACAAAAAAATGAAAAGATAATTTTATAATTGT
Organism: Cryptomeria japonica; assembly: GCF_030272615.1. Taxonomy (NCBI): domain Eukaryota; kingdom Viridiplantae; phylum Streptophyta; class Pinopsida; order Cupressales; family Cupressaceae; genus Cryptomeria; species Cryptomeria japonica. Next base: position 631,771,538 of record NC_081407.1, read on the forward strand.
TGTAGTACGTTCTACCTCTATCTCTCCCAGACGACTTCGACAATAATGTCAAGCAAGTCATATATGATCTTGGAAAATACATGAGGTAAGTAATGATATTTGTTTAGTTCGTTGTATAGATATTATATTTGCAATTTATTTTACTTCTTATGTAATATATTTTTTTGCATCTTGAATACCTTGTAGGTGGTTGTCATGTAAAGAAATCCATAAAGACGATATAAAGTATTGGAAGAGAAAAATTCCTCATTTAATGTGTGAAATGCAAAAGTGTCTACCTCCAGCTTTTTTCAATGCATAAGAACACTACCTCATACACCAAGTTGAGGAGATTGAATTGTGTGGACCTGTACACACTAGGTCAATGTGGATGGTTGAGAGGCACTTGAAATTTTTGAAGGCTATGGTTCGACAAAGAGCACGTCCTGAGGGTTCTATTGTGGAGGGATATATGGTATACCAAACTATGGTGTACATTTCTGAATATCTTCCTAAGTTTGCAGCAAAGATCCACGTGGATCGCATTTGGGATCCCAACACCATTAACAAAATTGAAGGGGAGTACTTGATGGGGAAAGGTAGATTGAGGAAAGTGAGAGGTAATTATAAGATGTTAATGTAGTTAATTAATTATTAATCTTCAAAATAAATCAATTGTAAGACATCTATTTATTTTTTGTGCAGTTGGTTGAGAGTGGGATGCACTACATTTGTATATTGCAAACAATCTTGATTGGATGATGGTATGGATTGAATGTTGTCAACATTCTGGATGCATGTTAACATGGGAAGGTGTGGCTTCATTGGTTAAAGAAGCACATCATAATGGAGATTCCAATGTTACGCAAAGGGAAATTGATTTAGCATATGGTTTAAGAGATAAACAGGTACGTATAAATTTATTAATCACCCATATGTTTATCAACTCATAATGCAATAAATTTTACATGTTTGACATATCGCAGGTCAAACACCACAATGCTATGTACTGCAATGGTCATAAATTTTGCATAAAAAAGTTGGATGACATGAAGAAAACTTGTGATTTTGGCATCACTGCTGTCTTTGAGGTGACAAATATTTCATCGAGAAATGACATTCATCCTCAACAGTCTCAAAATTGATACTATGGCATTTTGGATGATATACTTGAGTGTGACTTTAATTCCTTCAAATTAGTTTTGTTCGTCGTCAAATGGTACAGGCTACGATTGAATAAAAATGATCCTGATAGAACTGTTATTGAACATGATAATGGTTTTATAATGCTAAATACAAGGTTATTTGAACCAGTTGGGGATAAGCCCTATGTTCTTCCAAGCCAATGTGAGCAAGTATTTTACTCAGAGGTTCCACATAAACCGGGTTGGTCATTTGTTGTTAGACATGATCCAAGAGGAAGGCCGATAAATTATAATGTGATGGAAGATGAAGATACTGAAGAAGAAGATACCGAATAAGTAGAAGATGAAGTGGATGATGATCACAGTCGACAGTTTCTCAATGATGATGAAGAAGAACAAGAAGAAGAAGATGATGATGATGATGATGGTGATGGTGATGGTGATGGTGATGGTGATGGTGATGGTGATGGTGGTGATGGTGATGGTGATGATGGTGATGATGATGGTGAAGACATTGATGATGATGATGATAACGATGACGATGACGACAACGATGATGATGATGATGGTGATGATGATGATGATGATGATGATGATGATGATGATGATGATGATGATGATGATGATGATGATGATGTTGGTGATTATTTATTACCTATGCGATGGATGGTGATTTATGATACATATGTGATGGATTACATGGTTATGATGACACATGATATGTGATGCTAATTGTGATGCTCAATTACATATATGATGACACATCATGTGATGCTTTTGATGCTTATGATACATATGTATTTATTGTTTATCAACTTACAAATGTAGTAATGCTTATGATGCTCAATTGATGGTGTTGATTTCAGGTATAGTCCCTGTGTGATGTTGTCACCCTTGGTGGGAATACGTCATTGACTACAAACATCGTGAACCATTTAGTTGAGGATCCTGCATAGTCTATATAAAGTAAACGTAAGGAATTAAAAAATTTACAATGATTTTGATGACATCTTTTTATTATTTAATACTCTTTTTGTCTATAAAGTTCATGTTGTTCATGTTGTGTACTATGTAATTTCACTAACATTTTTTATATTTTTTCTTTGTCACATGCTGTCATGGATCCATCACATATCGCAAACAGAGATGTAGCTTGCGACACTTCTACCAAGCAGGTAAACCTCATTGTAATTGTACAAATTAGATAGAAGCAAACTGTTACATTATTATGTTCTTTTTTAGTGATTTATACTAATTTTGTAATTGTTAATGATATTCTTGACACAGACGGATGTTCGGGGAAAGAGAAAAGCAGTTGTAGTACCTGAGCACCTTTCTATGGATGTGGAATCATTAGGGTTAAGCAATGATGACCCTGAAGATCCCACAAACCTTGTGAAATTCTTTAAAATGCCTCTTATAAAAATTAGAAAAGAGATTGTTGCTTTGACAATCGTGCATCCTACCACTAATGAGATACGAAAGAGGGTGGAATTACTGTTTAAGACAGCAGAAAACTTGCAAGTAAGCAATAATGAAAGCTTTAATTATAACAAAAGTTCAATAATGGTTTATATTTTATTCTCTTTTATGTCATTAACTAAAATATGTACGTATTGTTTTTACAGCAATTTATCCGCCCTCATGAAAGTCATTCCCACGATCAGGGTGTTGCAGGATTTTCAGGTGATGATGATTTTCTTGTATTATCACTTGCTTGGCTTATCACTCTAAGTACCCAAAACACATCATACTTGATACTGTCAATTTTCAAAATAAAGGTTCATCCTTGTTTACAATTCTTGCACTTTTCACATATTTAATGTTTGATATATTTAATGTATTATTCTTTAGGTGTTGTCAATGTTACTGTGCAAATGCCGCTGCCGCCTCATCAGAGGTCACCCTCACTTGTATTGCCAACTGCAATGTCGACAACACATATCATGTTGACATCCTCTAGTGCATGTCATATTGGCCCGCCCACTGTTGGTAGATCCCTCTTTTGCTCTATCTTCTGTCATGTATTTATTTCCCTTCAAGTGTTCTTTCTTGAATTCTAATGCCATTTCATAGTGGATTCATTTTTTGTAGGAGGAGATGCACATGAGGATGTGCCAGAGGTGACTACTACTGATAACATACCATCATTTCCTAGATCTTCTCGTATTGCTAGTACGGGAATGTTGCAGGCCACATTTGGTGGTGAGCGACGAAGAAATGCTTCCCTTAAAGATACAAAAGGTTCCAGGTACTTTAAAATTATTATTATATATACTCCAATTGTAATTTACTTTATGATCACTCATTTTGGACTAATGATCCCATGAATTTTTTGCAAGCAATGATATTTTCTGTAAACATCTTAGTGACATTGCATTGCAAATATTTGGGCCCACCATACGTAAAAGGTGGTACATCATATGTGAACTAACCCTTATCCACTTTTGATTTCATATCATTGCTAGAATAGTTTTCCTTTGATCTATTTCTTGAAGTGTAATAAATGTAGCTTCAGTTCATTTCTGAATCTAACAGGTTTGTTTTTGCTTTAAAAGGTGGAATGACCAAGAAAAAAGGTTAAAAGATGAATTGACAAACCAAGTAGTTTGGAAATGACACCTTTGACAAAACCAAGCTCCTTGAAAAAGCTGGCACATATCTGAAGTATGTGAGGGACCAATACAGGACCCATTTGGAGAGGAACCTAAAGTACGAGCATCCCCCCATGATTCCAGAGAGGGAGTGGAAGGACCTGATTTTGGATGCCAAGGAGAGAATTGAAAGGAAAAAAGGAAATACACCACTAGACGCCAGAAGAAGGTGCATGATACTATTAAGAATGTAATTATGTACTAATTAATTACTCTTTATATTTATATAATCTAACATATTTCAAACTTTTTATAGACTGAGTGACACGTCAAAGGCAACCAAGGCAAGGCAAGAAAAGCACGGGAAACAAAAACTCGGCTCTGGTGGTTAAATGAAACTTGCTACATGAATTGTAAGTATCTCATGTAAACAAAATATTGCATCAAAATATTAATAAATTGCCAACGTTTTTTTTTTATCAAACAATGCAAGTGAAATTCATGGTACCAAGAAAAAATGCAAGGCTCTGAATTCAATAGAGCATCCACAGAAGATGCCAAGAGAATTGCCTACCAGTAAGGCTATTCAGCCATGGCTGATCGGCTACGAGAATTGAGTGGGAATACACAACATTCGAGTGTAGCCGTCACACAGGTAAATATGGTAAATGGAAGTTGTTTCAAATAGAATACTTTACCAATAATCTAATTGATGTTGAGTTCCAACATAAAGTGACTATATTTGTTTTAAATAAACAAGCAATGATAACAATGTGCATGTCATTGGAATGCAACTTGCTAATTGTGAAACACCACCTGCACATGAAGGTTCAGATGTGCATCCCATTAGTGGAGGTATTCATTTGATATTCAAATCTATTTATTTAGCTATTAATACAATTAAACATCTTAATTTGTAATTAGAGTAGTAATTAATGTAACCTTTTTTGTTAATATTTTAGAGCATGTAGTCGATGGTGAGCAAGTGGAGCATGATCTGGGTACAAAACCTCAAGAACATGATGTTCCCCACTCGGGTAAAGAGGACCACTGTTATTGCTTTAAACAAATATAATTGCAATTGGTGTTCAACATTAATGTAGCCTTTAGTATTTCAACTCCAGATGATCTAGAGGGTGTTCAACATGTTGAGGTTGAGGCTACACAAAATGATGTGGCCCCATCAGGTAAAGAGCACAACAATTATGTTCTCTAAATTAATGAAATACTTGTAACAATAATAATAATTTTTTTGAATTTAACCCATTTATTTGTTATTGTAAAGGACCCCCCTTCACTTCAGTGTACCCATCCTCAGTATAGGACTAGGCATACATTGAGATCACGAGCAGTTGGCAGAACATCTGCAGAGGGGGGAAATGATGAAGAAACCGATGTTCCACTTAGTATTTTCATAGCTTCAAAGAAAAAACAAAGAAAGAAATGATTGTAATCTAACTTATTTGATAATGACTGATTTTTATGTGTTAGTGAATGTAATTATGTGCTAATTAATGGTTATGGATGATATGTGTTAATTAATATTGATGAATGTTGCGTGTTAATTAATGTTAATCAATGTTATGTGTTAATGAACATTATGTGACATTAATGAATGAATGCTATATTTTATTAATGGTAGAAAGAATTAATGAATGAATGTTATAAGATGTTAACAGGGAATTTAGAGTGATATTAGGGGGGGGAGGGGCCAAATAAGCTTCCACCTTCATGTGGTTGGCCCTGTTAAGTATAGAATATTAAACTATTCTTGAAACCAAGTGAAGCTCAACAAGGTAACACACTTTTCAATATTAACTATACCTAGCTTAACTATTCTTGAAACCAAGCGAATATTAAACTATTCTTGAAATCAAGCAAAGCTCAACAAGGTAACACACTTATGACTGTACCTAGCTTTGTCCTATCTTTGTAAGCTTCCTCTTTGAATTGTGGTTGTAGCTTTGATAATACCTTTTTAATGTTGCACTATTTGTAAGGAGGACAACTCCTAATGCATGTTCCAAATTGTGTTCTAGTGAATGAGACTAACCTAATGCATCTTAGAATGGCATAAATTGCCAGGATGGAGATATAGCAGATGAGTTCAAGATTGTTGTTGTAGAAATTATTCGATTTCTGTGCTTGAAATTTATGTATATACACTATTTATAGTCTACTCTATATTTCCTACTCAGCTACTCCTATTGCTTTAAAATGAAATGTGAACTGATGAATTGTATTCTATAGATGACCAGTACGTTTCTTCACTATTTGGGCTACAGAGTTTTTATATTTCTTTAGGAGTTATTGTGTAAACTTATGAGACAATTTTTAAACCCACCACCTCTCGATGAGTCTGTCAGTTACATTATTACCAAGCGCTGTGGCTTTTTGGCATATAACCAGTAACCAACATTTTTTGTTTAACAAATTGGAAGATAAACAAATTGAGTATTGATGTCTCCTCATTGATACCTATCTGGTATCCATCGATCCCTTTTTATGTCGAACAAACCCTGGGCTTTGGTGAATTCCTTTAGTTTTCCATCAAAATGCTTTTTCCATCGATATCACTATGCTCCTTCGATGAATGGGTCTGTTGTCTCACCGAAGCCCTTTTTATCCTCTCTTTGTCATCTTCCATCAATAAAGTTGTATCGATGAAACCAAGTGTATCAGAGACATGCCTTTTAGTCTCCTCAAAACTCATATTCTCATCGAAATCCTTTTGTTGTCCATCAAGTTTCATGTCGAAGAGACTTTGGACTTCAGTGACTTCTTTTGTCCTCCCATCAAAACTCGTATCCTTATCGATATCATTTATCGATGTAGTTTTCTTCTGTTTTATCGATATCACTTTTTCGATGAGAATGCTTCTTTTGGCGAATCTTCTTTATCTTGCATCGATGATATTGTTTCTTCGAAAGCCTTTTCTCATTGGTGGGGGCCACCTCTGCTTTCTTCGATACCTTTTGTTGGTGGGACCATCTCTTTCGATGAGTCTTTTTGCACCAATAATGTTATATCCTCAAAGACCTTTTCTTGTTGATGAGAACCATCTCCACTTTCCTCGAAATCTTTTATCGATGGAGTTACTGTCTTCGATGAGTCCTTTTTGAAGTTGATAGGCGTTTGATTTCTTCGATGCCCCTTTTATATCGATGAGACATTGCTAGGTCTCATCGATACTGTTTGAATCTTAGATACTTTGATAGAATGATTTTAGACTTGTTCAATAACTTATGGGTTATTACGGTATCAATGAAAATGATGATTTCTTCCAAAGAGAGATGGCTTCTATGATTTAATTTCTCAAATCAAGATATTTTACTTAATTTAGATTTGATGCTCAACAGAATGAATGCACTATCACCAATCTATCTTGAAGATTTGACTACTCTTTAGATTATGATTATGACTATCATGATATTTCATGAGACTGCTCTATCCCCATATGAAACCCTTTGTTCCCACAAATCAATGCTTTGAACTTGACTGCAACCTTATAGTGATCATTGTCTTTGTACAGTAAGCTTGCTACTTTCTCAACTTTTGATATATTGGAGGCTCCTAGGATGGTTTCTATCTTATAGTCACAATACCTTGCTATAATTTGTAGCTATTCTATGTTTATTTGTTTTCTATGTTTATTTGTTTTGCACTCTTAACTCATAGTTCAACCGAATATGGTTCATCTTGGAATCAATGTACATCGGTTATAATCATATTATAAGCAGTCTCCATGGTTGCAAGACCTGAAGAAGGATTCTTATCATCAATTAGATGCATACTTTTGGGAATACAGAGAGACAAAAAAATATATTAGAACCGTATTTTTGGTTGAGTCATAATATGATGTGTTAATTTAGCTAAATAAGGAAACCAATGTTGTATTAGGTTTAATTCCATGATAAAAGTTGAGGCTTGTTAGAGATAGGGAATTTGTAGCAGTTGGCTTGTTAGGTTATGTCACAATCCCATGAAGGTCCTTATAAACCGTTAATGTCAGTAGACATGAGACTGTTATGTAACAAATTGGATCAGCTAAACCTAGAATTTCTGTAACCAATGAATCAACTGACTCAAGTGTATGACCATTATTCTTAGTAGACATTAAGCAGTTCGCTGGATAGTTGGTTAGTAAACCAGTGAGTTAGTTGGCTCAAGTGTATGCCAGATGTGGAATATTACATGTGGTATCAGAGCAACCAAGTTCGACATTGAATCTCAGGCTTTCCACCTATAAACAAAACTATATACATATACAGGAGCACCATGGTTGAGATAATATGCAGGCACACTATATACAAAACTATATTCGCAAGTAAATCTTTTAATCAAATCCACAATATGAAACACAGAGTTTTACTGGAAGAACACAAGTAACCTTATCTCCTTTAGATAATATCACAAGCAACTACCTACAGAAAGATGCAGTAATCCACAACATATACACAAAGGAAAGATGACTGATTATATTATGTATGTTCGCAAAATGGTACAATAGTAGGCCTAAGGCTATATTCTACTTATTCTCTAATGATCCTCATTGTTACAAAAGTTCCCTCATTTATATGAGGGTATACATTGTCACCAAGCATCGTGGCTTTTCAGCACATAACTATTAATTAGCACTTTTTTTAACAAACTAGAAGATAAACAAGTTCAACATTCCAATGTGTTGAATGTACTTATCATCTTTATACATTAGAACGTCATTGTTTAGTGTCCTCATGTCACTTTTTGTCTGGAAATGATTGGATAGAATATGGTTAACACAAAGTGACAATTCTTTGTCCTAATCCAACTCTGCTAGTGCTCGATTATTCTCATCAATGAACTCTTGTTTCCACTATTCAAACAATACTAACTCACCATTACTGTAAAAAGAGGGCACCCTAGGGGTATTCCCATCATCTAGCCTCTGAAGCTCTTTCCTTAATTGATTTTCCAATTCATCATGGGACTTCAAGTAAGCCTCGACTTCAATTTTCTCACCTGTATTAATCAGACTATTGTCATTCATCATGTCTTCCAACTAAGACCTGAGCCTTTCATGATCTTTCAAAGCTCTGACTGTTCTAGTGTATGCTTTGCAATAGATTTCTACAACTTGCATCATACTTTTGAACCTATGTTCAATGATCTCCATAATCAACTTATCCATCTTTTGTTGTACCTAATCTACTTGCCGAGATGTCTTTTACGCCCTGTTCCTCCAATACATAGCGTCTGTCAAGGCATCCATGGCATCTCTGTCAACACCATATGTCATCCCTATTTGACTGGTACCTATATCAATCTGAAGCAATCTTGCTTGCAGCCTTTGTTTTTCTTCATCGGTTTTCTCATATAGGCTTTTGTATGTAGAATTTTCTCGGACCAGAAACTCTATCTGATCTTGGTTTAGTTTAGCAACATCCAAATTTAGTTTCGCAGTTGTTCTAGCGTCAGTCTTTCCAACCTGTTGCACCATCAAATGTCCAAAAGCTTCTTCTGTATCAACCAATATAGGTCTTTTATCTTTGGGATAGATAGCCCACTATAGAAAAGCCTTCTGATCTGGATCATATCCTGATCCTCTAAAGAGTTTATCAATCTCTTTTGGCATCATTTACCTACTTGGGTCCTATTTCTTGAGGAATCCATCAAACAACAAGGCAGATTTCATGTCCCATCCAGAGTATAATAGCACACTAGCTTCCTTAAGCAACTGTCTTCCCTTCTCAGGTGTCATTTCTCTCATCACAAGATCCATCTCCTCTTGTAACTTTTGAAGATGCTACTCTTCTTCACTATTTCTCATGTTATTCCTAATTTGAGATCCTTTATGTTGATAGAGGAATGCGGTGAACTCCTTGGAAGTAATGAAGTCACTATCAGCAATAAAATCCTCATGCTCCAGGAATCTGATGTCAGCCACTTCTCAGACATTTAGTTGTCTTGTTGCCAAGTCTATTGATGTATCCTCTTCATAACTAGGGGGGTAATACTCTTGAGGAGTGAATGGAATGATGCCAAATGTGGAAGCAGGAGACATATGAGCCAAAGGCTCTGTATTCCTAATAGTATCAATGTAATCCCTAAAAACATGAGGCGGGACTCCCTCAAGTATTTCCAATTCATGCTCCACAAGTTTGTTGGCCAAATCCAAGGGGTCTTCAATCTTTTGTAGCACGTTCTCATCCATTTTCCTTCTAAAAAGCTTCCATTTATAAGCCTGCATTTCTTTCTCAAACTTTATTCGCTTCACTCTAGTCTCTTCTCTGCCAATGTTCTTAATGAGGTCATTTGGTAGGTAAGATTTATGCTCTCTAGCCTTCAACTTTTGTGATGACCGGGCTATCCTTATGTATCCTTGAGGATCAAAATTGGGCCTTGGGTCCCCCATAGCCATGCCATAATAATCCAATTTTGTTTGCAGCAGACCATAACTCTTTGAACTTTTCACAATAAAATCTGAAAATACTAACAACCCATGTACAATTGATTGTTTCCCATGGCTTGTCAAATGTTCTGTACTCACTATTGATAGTTGCCTCACAATTTCCAGACAAGCCACTCTGTTAGGGACTGTAAGTGGTAGTAAGTATGGTCTCCCTTCGAACCCGTATACCCTAACTTGTGTGCAGTCTGAAAAACAATACCAATCTCCCTAATTGTGTTCAATTGAGGGATCTTCAGCGAAATCTTTTGGTCTTAGGAATCTTTGAACCTCTGGTGCAAGGGCATGATCGCACGGGTATCCCAACAGTCTATATAATGGCTTGACAAAGAACTCCTCAAAATGCCAATATTGATTATTCACATACCTCTGGTCCCATGAAGAAACCCATAGTTGCATTGGTTTTCTCATCCCAACATTGTCATATGTCCTGACACATAACTCTTCTGGTCATAACCCTTCATCTTGGCCCACATAAAATAGCATATGCATAAGTAAGGAATAATGCTTGAAATGAACATTGATGACATCCCCCTTTAACTTTTCTAACCCATGATTCAAAACCTCAACCAAATAAGGAGAAAAATCAAAGAAGCGGGGGTCCTTAGACTGCAAATCGACACAAATGACCATGGCTACAATATCCATCAAAGGATGGGCTTTTATCCCTAGCACTTGGGCAACACATTAATAGGTATACTTGAAATATGGATGGAAAGAGTTGACATCATAGGGAGCTTTGTCATCCTAACCTAGTGGCACTAAGGACCCTACATTCCTAGGTCTATGTATAGGGAGTCTCCACGTTTTGTAAATGTGCTCTAGGTTAAAATATTCACTTGTTAAATTCTTGAGGTCAATCAATTCTTCAAATCCCCAATCCAACTTGAATACGGTGTCAATAAACTCCTTTCTGATTGCAAGAATTGGCTCACCCATGTAGTTATATATGGTCTTGGTTTTAGGGTCATAATTGTTTGCCAATGCCTTCATGAGCTCCACATTCACAAATACATTATCCATAGCTAACCTTCCTAAGTTCAATCTCCATAAATTGTTGATAGGTTGAGGGGCAACTCTTCTATTGTACCCATATATGAATAATTCATACCCTCTCAATTCTGTCCATATGTCTCCAAGATCCTCAAACCGGTCCTCCAGGCCTTCCTCGTCAGCTCTAATATTCTTGGACCTCAAACTAGATGATGGGCACTGGTCAATCAGGTCCTAGGCCAAAGAACACCCTTCCCTTTTTTTATCTTTTAGGTTTTTCTTCTGTAGCAATAGGTTCTTTTCCCTTTCTGGTCTTATTAGTTTTAGATGATGATTCCATTTGAATTTTAAAAAAGAGGTCTATGTGCAGACAACTTACTTGGATTTATTGAGCTTTATTTGTGAATTCGCCCAATTCCCGCTTTCCGTTCGTCGCCTGTGAATTCCTTAATATTGTGTCCTTTGATGTTGATCCACTACTTATGGCATATTTAATCAGTTAGTAATGGTCATTTTGGACAACGGTCACTCGGGCACACATTCAAATTTAATGGTGATGTGACCTTTCATGGGATTTGTTTCTGATTTTCGTGGCAATCAATAATCATTTCGATGAGGATATGTCTTTCAATCATTTGTTTCTTTAGTCCATCGATCTCTTTGTTTCTATTGACAATACTTTTGTTTCGAATATTACTTCGATCAAGTTTGTTTTTTTTTTGATAAAAATTATCATCGTCAGAATTAGGACAACTACCAAGCTTTCGACTGACGATGTAATCGGTGGACATACAGCATCGATAGAGTCCATTGGATTGTTGTATTTATGACAGGTATGGCATCATCGACCAATCCGATGCTGAGTTTTTGACAGTTGATTTTGTCGGCACTCTGATGAAAATTCATCGCAAATCCGACAAACGGCCGTCAAAAATCAGTTCCGAATGTACTATTGAGACATTTTCATATCCTTGAGAAAAGAGATTTCAGAGGCTCTTGTTCCAAGACCAAGACTTAAGACACTGGAAGAGAAAATGCACATACTCACTGGTACCATCCAAAGGACAGAAGCAACAATTAAGGATAATGAGAGGTTCACTAACAATTTGAATTTTGCATTAGCGGATCTATATTAGATTATAACCCACTAGTTATAGGGATCCTGACAAGAAATACACTTAATTGGCATTAATTGACAACCTTTGTCATTGATGCCAAAAGGGGAGTAGTAGAATGAGAAAAATGATTGGTAGAAGACATCATATGCTCAGGGGGAGCACACAATTTTGGAGCACATAGTTTTGGCAAGAAATTTTTGTACAACATATTTTTGGATACAATTTTGACTTTTTCTCATGAGTGTTGCCATCAATGCCAAAGGGGGAGATTGTTGGCAAATGCACACTCCAATGAGAAATTGTAGGTGATTGAAGGTATTGTCATTGATGGAAACCTTACAATCCTATGGCACCGGCAGACACCGACACCGACTGACTCTACATCGATAGATAGTTCACTGACAATGACCAAGATGATTATTGGCACCCTAAGACGACATGATTTTTCTTATTGCATAATGTATTTAATTTTAATAGCTTTTTGTAAGTCGACATGGCATATTGTAAATAAGACTCATATAAGTATGAGATCTTGTAGGATCATTTAGGATGTGTGGATATGGTCAGATTATTGTTGAAGTATTATGTGAATACTAAGACAGATTTTGGAGTAAGGTTTATGGTTATTTTATAAGCTTAAACCGGTACTGAACCTGGCATAGGAGATGTTGAACCGAAGTAGTACATGATATTGGATTCGCATAATCCATTTTTGTAGGTCAGTGAAACTTCCCTTTTGTAATTAAGCAGTGAGCTTTAGGTAGTCGGCCTTCCTGCATGTGCAGGCTCCTATTGTAAGTAATATTCATTTATTGGCCAATGAGTGAATATTGTGGGTCACAAATCCCATTGAGGTTTTTCCCACACCGGGTTTCCTCATTAAAAATATTGTATTATGGTGTGCTTTCTATGTTGTGGTTATTGATCTTATTTACTGCATTAATTCTGGTTTACCGGTACACTATTTTGAAATGCAATTTGTTTAATAAGATAAGAAAATCTGTTAACTAGCAAGATGCTAATTCACCCCCCCTCTTAGTATCTTTGGGAATCCTAACAGAGATAAGAGTAAACAGGTAAAGGCAAGTACTTGAAGGATCACTCTATATCCGTTGGTGAATTGAGGGAATTCCTTAAGTGCATGAGATCAGGGTTATGCACTAGACTGACACAAAAGGCATGTTGAGATGCTGATACAACAAAAGAGTGATGTGTTTGTCATTCAGACAAATCAGCTGAGAAAATATAGCTAGAGGAGAATGGCTTGATTAATGAACGAGTCTAGTGAAGGTTGATGATCGGTGTCATCAAGAGTGATAAACAATATGTAAGCCCACCAGTAATATGAGCGAGGTGTAGATGTAGATGACTCTCCACCTTGTGGAAATCAGCACTCAAGAAAGACATGTCTGATGATCGGTCAAGGTGTTCCACCCATAGTTTAGTAGAATGCAGACATGATGAGGTTACTAGTACAATGTGTGATACCAATGGGGTTAGCAATTCGACAAGAAAGAGGAACCGGTAGAGTGGTTGTTCGGTGATCCTATCTGGACCAACATGAAATGCCAAGCTGGCAGTTGGTCGATATGGATGCCACATGGATTCAATGTGGTGAACATGTGTGTAAATAAAGATGAAATGTACATCAACAAGGTTGTTGCAGGGTTGGTCAACTTTAATGATAAGTCACTCAAATCATGAGACATGTTGTAGAGCTATTGCAGGGGTTTGAGTCTCGAGGTCTAGAAGACAACTATGAGTCATCTAAGAGAGATTGAGAAGATTGAGGCGATGGAGGAAACAACACAACAAATCTTTCATGATTGACCAAGGGATAAGCTATTAGGGTAAAAAGAAAGTCGCCAAAAGATAAAAGGTGTGATGTAGGAGATGTGAAATTGGTAGAGTTGTGCAATTGGATGTCAGAAAGATCAGATCGTGCAAGATCTGATTGGATTTGGTTTGCCTCAAGGATAGTGAGGAAACCTTAACCACTTGGATTTTGAATTGGTTTTTGGAGGGAAAACCTGGCTATGAGTATGGGGGCCGAAGAGAATGTTTGATGTTGTTGTATAGAAGAATATTGTGCTATTGTGAAGTGGAAGACTTCTGCAAGTAAGAACAAAAGTATCCAAGTTCTTAACAAGAATCTCAGTAGAGAGTGGGAGTGAGAGAGAACCTGGTTGAAGCTTTCAACTAGTTGGAGAGAAGAACCAGTAGTGTTCATATCGATAGAGTAGGAGTGAAAGAGGCTGCAAAGAAGATAAACAAACAACCAGCAAAGAGTAGAATTGGTGAAGAGAAGAGCAGTGAGGAGGAAATACAGTGAGAGCAATATAGAAGAGACATAAGATGGTAGGGCTTACCAATAGTGAAGTAGCAGGTGAAAAGCAACAGAGAAGTGAGTCAGTGAAGTAGAGAAGGTATCTCACCAATAGAGTAAGATATGTATAATGGTTGCAAGATTCATTTGTAACAAGATAACTACTTATATATTTGATGTTTACATTTTGAACACTATTGTAGCTTGATGCAGGGGTTGTAGATCCTTGGGTTGGTTCCCTAAAGTCAGGGGTTGGTGCTCCTTTGGGTTGTATCCCATAAATCAGGTAGTGGTTGGTGCTTGTTGGGTTGGTTCCCTAAACTTTGTAACTGTGTTTTATTGAGATTGGATTGGAGCACTTGACTCCCACACCATTACCCACTGAGGTTTTTCCCATCTTGGGTTTTCCTCGTATATGCTAGTGTTATGGGATGTTCCCTTGTGTATGTTTGCATTTGATTTTAGTCTCCTCACTAATCGGTAAGTCTGTTCATAGTTAGATCTAATAACCGGTATGCTTGGATTGGATAGCTAAAGAGAAAAGTTTGAGAACCACTGATTCACCCCCTCCTCCTCTCAGTAGTGCATTGTGTTTTAATAGGATTTGACCCCCTTAGGCTTATCCAATTTTGAAAAAGTTATTTGTTCTTTGATTATCTTCATATCTTGAGTGGATGACTTTCAAATTTTGCCTCCAAGTTCAGGTTCACTTGATTTGTGAAAAAAAAGTGTCCACTTATACCCCCTTTTTTACCACCATCTTTGTGCACTTACCCTTATTTATGAGACCAAAAGAGAAAAACAAGAAAAAGGAAAAAGAAAAGATACAAATATATATCTAAATCCCTTGGGAGATCTAGATGTTTTGGAAATACCAATGCTACATTTTAGAATTGTAGCACACTTCATCATTTTAGAAGAGACTAAAATGAATATAAAAATATAGAAAGATTACTTAGATGATGATTATAAAAAATATTAAGATGATGACAATTCTTTTGTCACCCATTGTACTACATGCATAATAAGGTGTTAGACTCCAAGGCTTCTTTCCACATAAACTCACACCAAGGTCAATTTACAAAGTATGATGGATAAGATGGAAAAAATGAGTACTTTGGAGATGACTCTCACCTAAATATTTTTGGTCTTTAAAGAGATTGATATGATTTTGTAAGGGAAGTGTGAAGGGGATAAATGGTATACTACATTTGCCTAGAATGACATAAAACTTATGTTTAATGATAAATCTTAATGATGCAAGTTATTTTTTCTAGTGGATGATAGAAGATAGTGCAAGGAAATATTGTTTACACTAAGGGTGTCTATGTGGATAATCTAATTCAATTGTATCTATGAACAATTCAATATAATAGATTTTTAATCTTGTAGTGAAGAGATTTGTAGAATCTACACCTTCACCATTAGTACCCATAATGAAGAAGAGTGTTTCATCTACTTCTATTGATCATAATTTGTGGGTGCCTAAGGGTTCTCTTAATAAATAAAACTACATATAGAAAAAATGATGTCATGGCACCATAAAATGGGATACATAGGTAAAAAGGGTCTAAAGAATCTAAAATGTAAAAATATTATAAAGGGTTTAAATGTTTCTGCCCTTGATTATATTTTTATGAAAATTACATATATGGTTAAAAACTCATGTTCAATTTTACTCAAGTTCTCACAAATATTTTGAGGTGTTAGAAATCATTTAAATCCTTTTTATCCTAAAAAAATTTCTTTTGATTTCAAAAGTTTTATATCATGTATTTGTCCAATATGACTGCTATATAATGATGTGTGTGTATTTCCGAATAAGTCAATTTAAAGTCATCAATAATTTTAGAGAGTTAAGGATTTGAGAACTAAAAGTTATGGTGAGTTTTGTTATGTAAATAAGTTAATAGATTTTTGTAAGGAACATGAGATAGAGAGACAAGAAAAACAATTTATCTTTCAATAGAATGGAGGTACAAGAAGAATAAATAGGATGCTAGAGAAGAGGGTTAGGAGTATTCTCAATGGAATAGGTTCAAGGTGTTGGATTTTTGGTGGAATTGATTTTATGTGTTGCATTGATGTTTTGTCATTGACGTCAACACTAGCTGTTTGGATGCTTTACCGACACCCTTTTGGTCCCAGTAGGTTGAGTGGTTTTTGGTTAACTTGGATCCGGCATGATCTGGTTAACTCCGGTATAAACTAGTGATGGAATTGGCTTGTTCACAATGCCTATACTCATATTTGGTCAGTTGGTTTCGGTATGGTGATTGGATTTTATTCTGCTTACACATAAGATTGGTTTCTAGTTTCGACGAGAGTTTCACCAACAGATCTTTTTGGTGGATATCTTTGATGCATTGCATAATTGGTGTTGGTGTAGCTTTTGATGGAGTTTCAGGATGCTGTTGGTAGTCTTGTTCAAGACTTGGCATTCGGATATCATTGCTAAAGCATGTGGACCTATACTTGGTCCCAGTTGATCTAGGTTATGGACCGGCATTAATGTAACATGTGGATAGGAATTATTGTTGTATTTCTGGGATGTCTTATGTGTTGGATATTATTTGTTTTATTCTAAGGATGACATGGTTTGTAATAATGGAATTGGTTTATTTTCTGGTAGCCGACCTGATTGTTTATGGTCGAGGGTTTGTATAAATAAGATGTAAGATCTCATTGTCAATCATCATGGTTATTGTAAGAGGTCATGGTCAAGGAATGAAATGTTCTAATATTGTAAAATCATTCAGACATAGGATTTTTTTGGTCAATGGAGATCAAATTGGGTTTGTAAAAGGATTTAGTCCTTCGGTATTGAGCTTAACCAGAACTGTACTTAGGCATAGGAGATGCTATCTTTTGTAATTCAACACTTCTCTAGATTGTAGTCTGGATTTGTATGTAACCAGTGAGACTCCTTTTGTGATGAGCAGTGTGCTCTAGGTTGTTGGCCTTCCTGAAAGTATAGGCCCCTTCATTGTAAATTCACAGACTTACTGCAGAAGTATTATTTGACTGTGGGTAGGCTTCCCACCCTGGCTTTTCCCTTTACCGGGTTTTCCACGTACAAGTATTGGTGTTATGTGGATGGCTTTTGTTCTGTAATTATTGGTTATGCTTAATTGGATTAACTGCTATTCTGGTATTGTTGTTTTGAATTGATAATGCTTTTTATAATATGTGACAGCTAATTCAGCCCCCTCCCCTCTCAGTTGTCTTCTGGTTATCTAAACTGTCTAACACAAGGAACATAAGTTCTTGGTAGAAAGAGTTGTTATAACTTGTTACCTATTTAACATGTATCTCATATCAACACTTTGGGGGTAGGTGCACCAAGATGGGGGACCAAAAGGGGGTCTAAGATGCCACCTTTTTAATAAAAAAATTATAAAGTCCAAACTTCGACGAAAAAATGAAGGTCTAGTTACATGCAAAATTTGAAGATGAAACAAGAATAAGAGTTGTAGTGCTCCAAATATACTTTATAAACTACTAGTTTGTTTTTAAAACGGTAGATATTAAGGGTTTTAAAAAGGGGGAGCTGTACACAAAGTGGTCCTATTTTTGTCAAAAAATACATAACATAACATCTAGTGTGCTCCCTTGAAATCTCAACTTTTTTTTTTTTTTTTAATTTATAAAATTTCTCTAGTGAGAAATTAGCTAACACCATGTAGTTTATGCTAGAATTTTCAGCTAAGTTTTAATGAATTTATAATTTTTTACTAGTTTTCAAAGTGGAGACATCCTGAAAAATAGAAATTTGAACATGCTCCCCCCTAAATTTTTTAGAAAATAATTGAAAATAATTTTTTTTCAATATATGTAGAATGGAGTCTAATTTCTAAAAATTTAATTTGTTTAAAAATTCTATGAACTAGTTAAAATCTATGCCCAAAACAGAACATGTTGTTTTCTAGAAAAAATGGGCACATTAACAAAAGTAATTAGAGATCTTATTTTTGTTTGCATTAAGTCACATAAAAATCTGATGGAGAGCACAACCAAAAATATGAGAAATGTTGTCATCTTTTCAAAAAGCACTTCTTAGGCATGAAATGGTTATTCAAGCCTTTGGGTTGGATGCCCAAGGAAAATCGAAGCTAAAGGTTTGGTATTTCCCAATGCAAACCATTTGGAAAGTTCTAAATATGGCAGGACCAAATTTGATGCTTGCTAAATTGAAAAAAGTATATTTTACAGTTGGTGAGTTCTAAATTTGACACTAGCTAAATGTGAAAAATGAAATTTTTCATTTGCAAGAACCACATTTAGTTCTCGCCAAAAGTATTGTATTAGCAATTCTTCCATCCATCTCTCTCTCTCTCTCTCTCTCTCTCTCTCTCTCTCTCTCTCTCTCTCTCTCTTTCCCCTCCCCCACTTCCTCTCTATATCAGTGCAATATGTATAAGAAATTATTATACTTAAAGTTATATTTTATGTATATATTTGAAGGATGTTTGAGAGTGATTTCAGATCTCTAGGAGTTATAATGTAGATTCTAGATTTTATAAGATCATATAAGTTTTTAGACAATCAAATTTCAATAATCAACATTCTCTTTCTCTAGCTATCTCACTCTATTTCTCCCCAAAACTCTCTCTCTCTCTCTCTCTCTCTCTCTCTCTCTCTCTCTCTCTCTCTCTCTCTCTCTCTCTCTCTCTCTCTCCTCTCTCTCTCTTCTCTCCCCCCCACTTCCTCTCTATATCAGTGCAATATGTATAAGAAATTATTATACTTAAAGTTATATTTTATGTATATATTTGAAGGATGTTTGAGAGTGATTTCAGATCTCTAGCAGTTATAATGTAGATTCTAGATATTATAAGATCGTATAAGTTTTTAGACAATCAAATTTCAATAATCAACATTCTCTTTCTCTAGCTATCTCACTCTATTTCTCCCCAAAACTCTCTCTCTCTCTCTCTCTCTCTCTCTCTAGTTTTTATCCCATCCTCTCTACCTTGTCTTCCCTCATTAACCCTATCTCTATCTATACCTCCTCTCTCTCTCTCTCTCTCTCCTCTCTCTCTCTCTCTCTCTCTCTCTCTCTCTCTCTCTCTCTCTCTCTCTCTCTCTCTCTCTCTCTCTCTCTCTCTCTCTCTCTCTCTCTCTCTCCCTCTCCCTCTCTTATTGTTTATCTCTTCTATTTCTCCATTATCTATATCACTACCTATCCCTCCTACCCTCTCTCTCCCCATCTCTAGGTTTCTCCCTCCATCCCTTTTTACCTTACTACCTCTCTTCCTATCTCATTACCCACCTCTCTCCCCTATCTCTCTCACCTCTATCTTTACCCCTAGATCTCTTACCCCCTCTCTCCCCTGTCTTTAGGTCTTTCACCTCTATATCTTCATCTCTTTATTTATTTCCTTCCCTCTCCACCTCTCTCCCTACATCCTTACCTCCCTTTCTCTCTTTGTGAACTTATCTCTCTACCTCTCCCCTCCCTAGGTCTGTCAGTCACTCCCTATCTACCTCTCCCTACTTACTTACCCATCTCTCTCTCTCTCATGCCTCTCCAACCTTTGTATAGAGATTAGGAAATAGGGCGTAGGATATATGGTTGATGGTTGAGAGTATAGTGTTTAGGGTTGATAATATTGGTATAGGGTTTAGGGAACAAGATTGATACATGGATTAGGGTACATAGGGTTGAGGGTATTAAACATATTGATACTTCTCTCTCTCTCTCTCTCTCTCTCTCTCACACACACACACACACACACACACACCAAAAAAAAAAAACTCCTCTTTATAGGTCCTTCCTTCCCTTTCTTTCCCTCCTTCACTATATGACCTCCCTCCTTACCCCCATCTCTCCCTCTGGGTTTCTCCCTCCCTCTCCACCTCTCTACCTATCCTATCCATGTATATCTTATTACCCACCTCTCTATATCCCCCTCTACCTATCCCATCCCTCTCTCACCCCATCTAGGTCTGTCACCTCTCTCTTCCCCTCTAGGTATCTAAATTCTCTATATGTACCCTCTTTAGTTCTCTCCCTCCCTCTCCACATCTCTCTCTATCCCGCTTACCCATATCTATTTATTAATTCTCTCATTATCCTCTCTCTCTCTCTCTCCCCTCACCTCTATCTCCCCTCCTTCTCTAGGCACCTTAGTCCCTCCATTTCTACCCCTCCTTCCATCCCTTCTTACTCCTCTCTTTATTCTTTTGTTTGTCCTCTTCTCCGTCCCTCCCTTCTATAGGTAATTATCTCTCCCACTTCTTTATATAGTACATGGTATAAAGTATATAAATTGTTTAGGGTATAGGTGTTTGAGAATAGGGTGTAGGATATAGGGTTTAGAGTATATCATTGAGGGTATAGGGTTTAGGGTACAATATTGATAGTACATGGTTTAGGGTACATAGGGTTGTGCATATTATCCATATTTATACTTCCCTCTATTTCCCCCCTCACTCTCTCTCTTATCTCTCTCACCTATCTTTCCCCTCTATAGGTCCCTACCTCCCTTTCTTCATCTTTCCCTCTCTATCTTCCCATCCCTCCTTATGCCCATATCTATCTCCCTCCCCCACTGTCTCTTATTTTGTATTTCTACCTCCACTCACTATACATATCTACCTCTCCATGATGGTATGATGAAATAATATGTATCTAGTAGAATATTGAGAGGGGGGGGTGAATCAATATATTGAAAAAATGATACAAAGTTCTCAATCTCAAACTCATTCAAACAAAGTAAACATATTTCAGTCAAGATCAATATTCTTAGAAATATTTGAGATTAACCGGTTTAACTATTATGAAAAATTTAAACAGTAAACACCTTCAATCTTGTAAACATCAACAATGCTTAATATTAACTCAACATATTCATCTCTCAATGCTTCTACTTAACATGCCTTATCAAAAGTTAACCAAATCAACAAATAAGATCACAGCCACAAAAGCATTTACCACTTGACACAAATGTTTATGTGTGGAAAACCCAAATAGGTAAAAACCATGGTGAGATGGGACTCACAAGGATAGCTATCTAAACTCTTTCGAAGTTTGCTCTATTAGGAGCCAAAGCTTGTTAGAGATTTGCAATAAGTCCTATTAAGATCTAATTCTAGTTAAGGGATTTACAAATATGCCTTGTTAGAAGCACAATACCCTCTTAGGAGTAACCTCGCTAGAGGATTTAAGAATCCAAGCTTACCCGATTAAGGGATTTTACTTCTGCTGTAATTGTTAGAAAACAATAGGTTTTCTTGATCTGTTTGAGCAACACTACATTTTCTTGATCAGATCCTTCCAATCTTCAATCTGCCTTTGCTC
This sequence comes from Cryptomeria japonica, assembly GCF_030272615.1. Classification (NCBI taxonomy): domain Eukaryota; kingdom Viridiplantae; phylum Streptophyta; class Pinopsida; order Cupressales; family Cupressaceae; genus Cryptomeria; species Cryptomeria japonica. Next base: position 631,793,444 of record NC_081407.1, read on the forward strand.
AAAGTACAGATCCATTCATTGGTTGGGTAACCACACACTCAATAGGTTTTCTACCAATCTTGCCAACAACTTTTACAAACAACTTCATTGACCTTAAATACAAATCAATTAGGTCAGTAACACAACAAAAACCTAATTCTCATCATTGAGATTACAAACAAGTCAGTTCAATCTTGACCACTAGAAATCATGACAATCTCTTCACATTCTTCAAGACAATTCCAACCGATCCATGATCACCACTCCATTGGACTTTGTAACTCATCACACGTTGTGCATTAAATGCAATCCACTTTGCTCCTTCCTTAGACAATAAGCAAATGCACCAAACCAATTTGAATTTTTCCTCATACAATGATCACATGTGTGCCCTTCATTACCACTCATTAGATAATAAACCAACAAACTTGATCGGTTAGGGTTTAACAGATGATTGTTGGCATATGCACACTCCAATGAGACATTGTAGGTGATTGAAGGTTTTGTCATTGATGGCAACCTTACAATCCTGTGGCATCGGCAAGGCATTACACCAACAAGATAGTTCATCGGCATCAACAATCAAACTCTACACCGGCACTAAGGACACCGGCACCGACACAAAGAAAGGAAGTATACTGGCACAGAGGCCGACAGGATTTTGTTATATTTTGTTTATTATTGTAAAAACTTTGTAAGTCAACTTGGCATGTTGTAAAATGACTTATATATAAAACAGATCATTATAGACATTTTGCAAGGAAGTTAAGAAAGTGATGTAAGCGAAATATTAAGGCAGACTTATTATGTGAAATATAGGTTAAAAGGTTAATGTAAGAAGCAGAGTAGAAACCGGTACTGGATCAGGCATTATTGTAAAGCAATACAAGATATTGGATTTGTATAATCCACATTGTAAGTCAGTGAGACTTCCCATTGAGTAGTGAGCTCTAGGAAGTTGGCCTTCCTGCATGTGCAGGCCCCACTTGTAAGTAATATTCTCTTATTGGCCAGAAGTGGATATTGTGGGTCACAAATCCCACTGAGGTTTTTCCCACACCGGGTTTCCTCGTTAAATCCTTGTGTCATGATGTGCTTTTCATGTGGATGTTTTTAATTCTATTTATTTCATTATTTCTTGCATACCGGTACACTATTATAATATGTTCTGCATGTTTTAAGATAAGAAATTCTATATACCAGTTAGATACCGATTCAACCCCCCTCTCAGTATCTATGGGAATCCTAACAATTGGTATCAGAGCTTGGTCATCTATTTTCAGAAGCCTAACAACTTGAGGAAGATCTTGACACCGGTAAAAATGGAAAATCTGATGAAGCAACTTGAAGGAGCTCTCTCAGACTATGATACAGAAAAATTGAAAAATATCAAACTAGAAGATGATTTAAAGGCAGCTCAGGATATCATTCAGGCACTTCAAAAGAATCTTACTGTTGCAAGAAATCAGAGAAGAGAACTTTGTGAAAAGATGCAAAATGAGAATGATGAAAAGGAATCACTTAATGATCAGATAAGCAAGCTGAAACAAGAGAACATGACAACAAAGAATGAGATGCAGGATATGACTATGAGATTTTGTAAAGAAATTAAGGATATGAAGAAGAATGAAGAAGAATTGACCAGAAGACTAAGTGATGCAGCAAATGAGAACACAAGACTTAGCTATGAAAATGATTTATTGAAGACAGATCTGATGCACACTCAGAATGACTCCAATGAACTGATGAGGCAGAAATAAGTCTTAGAAAGAGAACTAGAAACTGCAAATCAACATAAAGAAAAATTCAAGAAAAGCTCAGAGGAACTTGGCACCTTGCTAAAGAATCAAAAACCTAAGGGTGACACTTCTGGAATTGGCTTTGAAGTTGGTGAAAGCTTCGATATTGCAAATACTCAGGATCACAACAAACCGGTAAGACAACCTAATGCTTATAAATTCAATGGAAAATGCTTTAACTATAATAAGTATGGTCATAGAGAAAATGAATGTAGATCTAGAAATTATCAGAATATCAACACACCCACCGGTCAATGTTCTAAATGCAACAAAGTTGGTCACAACTCTGAAAATTGTAGAATGAATGTGAGATGTTATGTTTGTGGAAGATTTGGACATTTATCTAATCAATGCAGAACACAAACCGGCATAGGTTATGGGAAAGCTATTCAGAAGAATAATGTAACTTGTTATGCATGTAACAAGATTGGGCATATTGCAAAATTTTGTAGAAGTAAAGGATCACCAGTAGACAACAAAAGTTCTAGCTTGAAAGGTAAAGAAAAAGTTGAAGAGGTTAAGCAAGAATTCTCAAAACAATGGATTAGAAAAGCTGATCTAAATATTGGGAATACTCCTCCACTGGTAGAACCAATCAATGCTTCACTAGTAGGACAAAGCAGCACTCCACCGGCAGGAAGTTCTTCATCTAATTGAAGAAAGTTTCCTTGAGGGTTTGGCAATCTAATGACACATGTGCTATTATTCCCTCGGTTAGAGATGAGAAGTAGGAAATTACTTATTACCGGCAGACAATGTTAAGTAACTACTTAACTGACATAGATTTAATGTGGTAGATTGCAAAAAGACACTATAAATTTGAGGATTTGGCTCCATTTCATTTCACCGAGATTTGAAACCTACAAATAGAGAAACAAACATAGCAAAAGGCTCCAGAACAGGAACGACAACAGAATTAGGAATAGGTTCATAAGGAAACAGTGCCACCGACAACTAAAGAAATAGAAAAACCATTGCTTAAGGAAATGCAAACACAAACAGACCTACCAAAGGTCAATACAAGATTGGTTACTTCCACTGGCAGTACTCAGAATGTAGGTTCCTCATCAGGCTACAAATCAACTAATGTGACTAAAGTACTATTGGATTCAATTAAAAGATAACAGATTGCAACTCACAAGCTTATAAGGCAATAGATGACACAATACCAATTTTGAAGGTAATTGCTCCTAACTGTAATATAGACAATAAAGATTCTTTAGAACAACTTGATACCTTGTGTAAATATATCACAGAGAACATTGAGAAAATAAAGGAAGAGACATTGAAGGACAAATTGGAAATTGAAAAGCAAAAATTCTTTGATGAGCAAATAAAGAAGTGTACTAGAGATTTTGACACACTTCTACCAGAACTATGTAATTTATTGAAAGAGTACAAAACTTTGTACAAAGACATCTGTAAGATAAACTTTTTGACTGTAGATATAGATAAGAAGATGAGCAAGGCACAGGATGAAATCAATAAACTTGCAAATAATTTTGTTAACACACCTGATACATTATCAGTTTTTGAATAGAAAATAACAACTTTTGAGGAAGAATTACTTAAATTAGAAAGAGAAAAAGAGAGAATAGTGAATAAGGCAAAGCATCTAAGATTAAAACTAAGTCCAAGATTGGACTATCTAGCATCATTACAGAAGGAAATATCTAAGGCACTGATACAGGGACAGAAAACACCGATAGAGCATTTGCAGCATCTCACCGATATAGTTAAAAGAATAGAGACAACAATAAGAGACAGTAAAAATTTTATGGAGAGTATAAACTTGATTTTGGTGGACCTAATTCAAGTTGTAACTACTTAGTTACAAGGTTGAAACTACAAACTCTACTGAGATCTTGACTGTTGGGCCCAATATGGAAAGCTAATGTATTGAGAGGGGAGGGGTGAATCAGTACTCCAAAACTTTTCTTGAATAATAACTTTATTGTTATGCATAAACTGAATAGTGCAAAAACATAATATAAAGATAAAACAAATAGATAACAATCATACATGATTCACTCCATAAACACGTATATTTTGGTTACGCAGAAACTCTTGGTTAGAGAGAAAAATTGTGGTGGGGATGGCACCCACAACTTCACTACTGCAATAATAAAGAGTGCTCGGTTAGAGCTACATGTTTAGCTATTTCTGATAGCTTACCCTATTAGGAGTAACAAGATCTATTAGATCTACCTTGCTAAAGGATTTCACAACACTTCATCTAAATGCTGCACCTGGTTAGAGGCTTTACAATTTATAGACTTGGTTAGAGTCTTTTACCCTGTTAAAGGTTTCTCTTACAACTTCACAATATTACAATAAAATCATTACAAATATATGCAACTTTACATCTGGAATGTTATAGCAGATTCTATGTGCTTAGAATAAGATTACCTTGCTTATAGCATACCTCGGTAACCCATATAGTAACATGGTAAACCCTTCTGCTTACTCTGTTCTTTGACTATTCTCTAAAAACCTTCTCGGTGACCTCTGTGTCTCTGTAACAGTCTTCTTACACTCATGCACACACCTCTTTAACTCTTAACTCATGCTGTATAAATAGATCTCTTATGACAGTGATCCTTTCATTACTTTGATCTTACAAACACATTTTATTGAATGAATAACCATGCAAATTATTTCATTGGTTAGATGACATCAAAATCATACACAATCTTTAAGTGCAATTTCCAATGTGATAGCAGTTAGATGTGCCTCTATCTTGTAACACATTTTCATATGCATGTCCAGGTTCAATGAATCTGGTAGCACGTTTCACTCGGTGTATATCAACTCAGTGTGTCAATTTTGCTGCTTGGTAGACATGTAATGATACTCGGTAGACAGCTCAGTGTATACTGCGTTTTGTGACTGCTTTCTTCTGTAACCGACTAGACTGTGCATACCGACTGAATATCTCGGTAATAGATAACCGACTAGAGTATATAGTATAACTTTGACATAAAATTAATGGCAATCTGATAAGTAGTAACATTGACAACCTTTGTCATTGATGCCAAAGGGGGAGTAGTGGTATGAGAAAATTCAAATATCACAGGAATCATATGGTCAGGGGGAGCACACATTTTTGGTAACATTTATTTTGGACTTCACATTTTTTGATACACTTTTTGAAATTTCTCATGAGTGTTGCCATCAATTCCAAAGGGGGAGATTGTTGGCATATGCACACTCCAATGAGACATTGTAGGTGATTGAAGGTTTTGTCATTGATGTCAACCTTACAATCCTATGGCACTGGCAAGGCATTACACCAGCAAGATAGTTCACCGACATCAACAATCAAACTCTACACCGACACTTAGGACACCGGCACTAGCACAAAGAAAGGAAGTATACCGGCACAAAGGATGACATGATTTTGTTATATTTTGTTTATTATTGTAAAAACTTTGTAAGCCGACTTGGCATGTTGTAAAATGACTCTTATATCTAAAAGAGATCATTATAGACATTTTGCAAGGAAGTTAAGAAAGTGATGTAAGCGAAATATTAAGGTAGACCTATTATGCGAAATATAGGTTAAAGGGTTTATGTAAGAAGCATAGTAGCAACTGGTACTGGATCAGGCATTATAGATGCTATTGTAAAGCAGTACAAGATATTGGATTTGTATAATCCACATTGTAAGTCAGTGAGACTTCCCATTGAGTAGTGAGCTCTAGGCAGTTGGCCTTCCTGCATGTGCAGGCCCCTCTTGTAAATAATATTCTCTTATTGGCCAGTAAGTAGATATTGTGGGTCACAAATCCCACCAAGATTTTTCCCACACCTGTTTCCTCGTTAAATCCTTGTGTCATGGTGTGCTTTTCATGTGGATATTTTTAATTTTGTTTATTTCATTATTTCTTGCATACCGGTACACTGTTATAATATGTTCTGCATGTTTTAAGATAAGAAATTCTATATATCAGTTAGATACTAATTCACCCCCCCCCCTCTCAGTATCTGTGGGAATCCTAACAATGATAGGGTTTACCAGTTACATTACATGGAAAGGTTTGACCCTTTACACCGGTTCACTGGTTCAACTCAAAAACTTTACATATCGGTTACAACATCTTCTACACCTCTCTTATTACCAATTACTAGCCAATATCAAAAGCAACAATATCAACAATAACATGAATACCATTTACTGGTTCAATTGACATCAATGACAACATATAATTAATGCAATCTCTATGCAAAATGCTAGTAAACTCAAAATTCCAACACTCCATCCATTAAATATTATTATTGACCTCTCTCTAGCCACCTCTTCCTATGTCACCCCTCTATCTCCCTGTCTAGGTCTCTCACCTCTCTTCCCCTCTAGGTGTCTTGCATCTCAATGCCCCCTCTATAATTCTATCCCTCCTTCTCCTACTCTCTCTCCATCCCCTTAAACATATCCATCTATAAACTTTCTTCTTCTCTTATCTCTCTCTCCATTGGCCTCTCTCTCCTCTCTTCTAGTTCCATCACTGGACATGTCTACCTCTCCCTCCATCCCTTCTTACTCCTCTCTCTTTTTTATTTTGTCTCTTATCTTCTCCCTCTCTCCCTCTTCTTCATATGGTATATGTTATAGGATATATAAATTGTTTGGGATATATTTTTTTGAGAATAGGGTTGAGGGTAGAGAGGTTAGGGATGGTGGTATTGGTATAGGGTTTAGGATACAAGATTTATGGGATATGGTTTAACATAGATAGGCTTGATGGTATTTCTTGTGTTTATACCTCCCTCCATCTCTCCCTTTCCCTCTCTCTTCTCACTCTCACCTCTTTCTCACCTCTCTAGGTCTTTCCCTCCCTTTCTTCCTTTCTCCCTCTTCCTCTTTATCTCCCTCCTTACCTCCATTGCTCTCTCTCTTATCAATTGACTCATATCGTCTCTCTCTCCATTGTCTAACCTCTTCTCCATCCCTTTCTTTCTTCCATCCGCCTCTCTATCTTACTCTCCCTCCTTACACCCATCTATCTCTCTTACCCACTAAATCTTATTCTCTCTCCATTATCTAGGTCATCACCTTTCCCTCCCATCTTGTTTGTCTCTCTCCCCCCTCTAGTATTCTCCCTCCCTCTATCTCCACCTCTCTACTTCTCCATCCATGTCTCATTTCCCACCTCTCTCTCCCTGTCTATCTCTATCAAATCTATTACTTTCCCTCTAGATACCTCACATCTCTCTCCCCACTATATCTTTGCCTTCTCTCTCTCTCTCTCTCTCTCTCTCTCTCTCTCTCTCTCTCTCTCTCTCTCTCTCTCTCTCTAATTCTACCAATCACTTTTCTAGGTCATCACTTCTCTTTTATCCCTTCTCTCTCCACAGCTAGGTCTCTCACCTCTCTCTCCCCCTCTAGGTATCTCACTCTCTATCCAACTCTCCATTCTCTTCTTTCTCTTCTTTCTCTTCCCTCGTGTCTCTATCTCCTCCTTCCTTGGGTCTCCCATTCCCTAAAACCTATACCCTAAACAATTTATATACTCTATAAAATATACCATATAAAGTGGAGGGAGGGGTAATGACCTAGAGAGGGTAGAGAGGGATAAGAGGAGAGACAAAATAAAAAAGAGAGAGATGAGTAAGAAGGTATGGAGGGAGAGGTAGATGAAGAGGGAGTGTGCGATCTAGGGAAGTATGAGATAGAGAAGTTTGGGGAGACAGAAGAGAAGGAGATATTTCATAAAGAGAGAGTGTTAAAGGGGAATGGGTGAGATACCTATAGGGGGATAGTGAGGTGAGAGACATAGTGGGAAGAGAGGTGGGTAATGAGACATGGATGGACAGGTAGAGATGGGAGAAAGAGTGTGGTAGGGAGAGGTTATGACATCAAAAATAGAGAGAGAGAATATGAGAGTGGTGGAGGGAGATATATATGGGGATAAGGAGGGAGGGGGAGAGAGAAAGAAAGAGAGGTAAAGACCTGGAGAGAGAAGAGAGAGGTGGAAGAGAATAGAGAGAGATGAAGATGGATCGATAGAGAGAAGTATCAATATGGTCAATACCCTCAACCCTTTGTGCCGAAACCATGTACCATAAATCTTGTACCTTAAACCTTATATCTAACACCCTATTACCTAAACCCTATACAATGGAGGGAGAGGTGATGACCTAGAGAGAGAAGGGAGAGAGAAGAGTAGAGTGGGAACAAAGAGAAAGAGAGTGCTAGGAGGGAGGAAGGGAGTGATTTATATGTGTAGGAGAGGAGAGGTAGAGAAGTGAGGGAGAGAGAGAAAATAAAATGAGGAGATAAGTTCACAAAGTGAGAAAGATGAGTAAGGAGGTAGAATGAGAGGTGGAGAGGGTGGGAAAGAATTAGAGAGGGGAGATCTATAAAGGTGAGAGACCTAGAGCTCAGGGATAGAGGGGTAAGAGATCAAGGGGGAAGATACATGGGGAGAGAGAGGTGGGTAATAAGATAGGGAGGGAGAGGTAAGGATGGAGGGAGGGAGAGAGTTTGGGAGAAAGAGGTAGTGATTGAGAGAATGAAGAGATAGGGGAGATAAACAATGTGAGACCAAGAGATAGAGGAAGAGACAAGGAGGGATGAATAGATAGATATGGTGGTAAGGATGAAATATAAGGTATCGAGGGCAAGAGGGTGGAAGATACCTATGGAGGGGAGAGAGAAGTGAGAGAGACAAGAGAGAAAATACAAACAAGGGCATGTGTTGATTATTGAAATTTGACTAAGTCTAAAAATTTATATGATCTTCTAAAACCTAGAATCTACATTATAATTCCTAGACACCTAAAAAACATTCTCAAACATCCTACCAAAATATACATAAAATATAAGTTAAAGAGACATATATTAAAATGTGACATATTTAAATGTTATATTATATATATACATATATACATATATACATATACACATATATACATATAGATATATATATGTATATGTGTATATGTATATGTATATATGTATATATATATATATACATGTGTATATATGTATATATGTATATGTATATGTATATATATATACATATACATATACACATATATACATATATATATATCTATATGTATATATGTGTATATGCATATATACATATATACATATATATACATATATGTATATGTATATACATATATAATGTATATATGCATCTATATATATGTATATATATGTATACATGTATACATATATATACATGTATATACACATGTATACATGTATATATACATGTATATATGTATATATATATATATACATGTATATACATATATACACATATATATACATGTATATATATATACATATATATATATACATGTATATATATATATATGTATACATATATACATACATATACATGTATATATATGTATACATACATATACATGTATATATATGTATACATACATATACATGTATATATATATATGTATGTATATGTATACATGTATATGTATGTATATATGTATACATATATATATATACATGTATATATATATATACATGTATATATATATATACATGTATATGTATGTATATATGTATCTATATACATGTAGATGTATGTGTATATATATATATATATGTATATGTACATATATATACATGTATATGTATACATATATACATATATATACATATTTACACATGTATGTATACATGTGTATATATACATGTGTATATATACACATGTGTATATATATATATATACATACATGTGTATATATGTATATATATACATATGTACATATACATATATACATATATACACATGTATACATATACACATATATATACATATATATACATATACATATATATACATGTATATACATATATACATGTATATATATACATATATACATATATGTATATACATGTATATATGTATATATATGTATATATATACATATATACATGTATATATATACATATATACATGTATATATATACATATATACATGTATATATGTATATATATGTATATATACATATATACATGTATATATGTATATATATGTATATATACATATATACATGTATATATATACACATGTATGTATATATGTATATATATACATATATATACATATATACATATACACATATATATACATATATACACATGTATGTATATATGTATATACATACATGTATATACATATATACATATATACATACATGTGTATATATGTATATATATGTGTATATGTATACATATATATACATGTATACACATACATATATATATATATTGACATGTATATATATGTATATATATACACTCGCTAAATGCTTTGCCTCGACTAATTCTCTCTCTTTCTTAGTGCAATATATATATATTGCACTAAGAAAGAGAGAGAATTAGTCGAGGCAAAGCATTTAGCGAGTGTATATATATACATATATATACATGTCAAACCTACTTGGTGAACACCCTATTTGGCACTCGCCAAATACCTTGATGGGGGATAAAAAAGAAAGTGACATGTTTTTGGTCCACCATCTTGGTGCACATACCCTTGGATACGATTCATATGATAGTTGGTAAACAAAAATATCTAGTTATAACATTTTCATGTTTTTCACTACAAGACATGTTCAAATTTGGTTAGAGATAAGTAACTTTATTGTATCCTCATTGTCTATGGTGTTTTTTTGAAATGGGGACAAGATATAGGATCCCATTGTTGAGACAATTTGTATAGAATACATGTTATTTTAAAACAGATTAAGAAATTTCATGTGTTTTTTCAATTAGAAGCATATTGAAATAAAAATGTAGTTTATTGATGACCAAAGATTGAAAAATTTAAACCAAGATTGGAATAAACTATGAGAATAAGATCTAGACTCCATATGAAATTTGGCATGATTGATTATTTTAGCATCAAGACATTGGAGTGCATCATTGTTGCAATTGCTTGAGGAAAAGAAATTTTGGGAAGGAAGGAATTGTCATGTCCCCTTTTTTACTAAAATGTAAACTTACTAAAAATAGTAAGTATCCACTATCCATAAATAGTAAGTCAGGGTCATAGAACAATTTGAAAAAATAAACATTAATTTAATATTTATTTGTTTTGATGCTATAATGGTGAAAAATTAGGGTTTTCACCATTGGATGTAGTAAAATGCTAATTTTTACTCGAGGACCAATTACATTAAAGGGGGGTAAACCTAATGGATTTAGCCACAAACCAACAAGGATAAGGGATGATAATTATATTATGTTTACTGGTTATTTAGATTGATTTCCCTCTTTTAAATTGAATTGTGAAAATGTTGAAATTAGGGTAAATGTGTTGGAATTGATGTAAAAACACATGAACAGTGAACTACAGTCATCAGATCGAGCCACAAACCTAGATCTGAGGAATGCAAATGTATTTAGATTTATTCCCAGAAGGAACTCCTAATTTTTTGAGACTGGGATGGTGGTCGCTCTGGTCCTCTGCACTTTTCGCACTCCAATGGGGGATAGGTTTCTCACTATAAATAAAGCCAATTTTGAAGATCCTAGCTTCGTACCTATTCTTGCACACATTAGAGAAGGGAAATAGGTTGGGAATAGTTTTTTTCCTTAAGTCAAACCCTAATTTTGGAATTAGCAATGAAATAGAAATGAAAATATGATTGAATTGTAGTAATGGAAATGTTCTTCTTTTGAGGGAGATGTTACAGAGAGAAGGTATGAGGATTTTCTCTCACATCCATGACACTTTCCTCATGATAATCATTATAAATATTGAAGGGAACCCTAAGAAAAGAATAATGAAGGAAGCCATGACTCTAATCCAAATCTATGGTAGCTTCTATATCCAATTCAGGAGTTTCTCTTACTTCTAAGTTGGAGGTTATGACAAGGCCCTATTGAAACTAACTAGGTATGCCTCTGACTACCTTGTATTTTTAGAATTGCACCACCAGATGGCCTTTGTAAATATCAAATATGTTCAAATGAGGAAGAAGGGATATTCTTTTCCCCTAAAGTTATCCTATTTTTCTTATAAAAATAATGAATCTGCCAAGCTCTCTAATAAGCTTTTCAAGCTCAAACTCCCTTCTATATCAATGAGGACCCATTTTGATAGTAAGGGTTATGTTAAAAAGAAATTTTATGAAGCAATTCACTATGTCCACTTTCCCAAGATGGAGGACTTTTGGGAAGCTTGCATTGATGAGAATGAAGTTTTTAGGAGAGGCTTTATGTGGCTAACCCTAAGTCAAATGCTAAATTTCAATGTTAATTCTATTATTCCAGAAAATGTCATAGATGATGATTTAGACCTAGTAGACAATTAATGCCAAAATGCCATATTGCCCCTTTTCAGTGGCCTAAAACTGAAGAATAAATGAATAACAAAGACAAAATTTCACCAAGTTCTAGACAGGTCACAAGGTTGGTTGGAGAATGCAGTTAGAATTCATTCTGGATCTTTATCACAAAGGGGAACACCCAAGGAAACTAGCATAGTCACTCAAACTTCTCGGAGGATGGCGATAAAATCAATATTATAAACTAGTGTATCTCAGGCATATTCACAATCTGGTGGAGATAATTACCCACATGAAAAGAATCAGAAGCTAAAATATGTTTGTGAAGAAAGTGAAATAACACCTCCCAAAAAGAAAAGGACAGCTCTACAAATCAGTTCCAGTGAGTAAGACACCCAGTTTCTTCACTAATTGGGAGAACAAAACCCACTAGTCTCATTGATCGATGATGTAGACCCCCAAACTCCTCCTTTTGTTGTTCCCATGTTGACACCTTATGCTACCGTTAACACTTTATCTATCAAAAGTAGAGCAATAACTTCATCCACTCCATGATTTAGAAAGGCAATTGAGAAACAAAAGAAACAATACTCACCAACAACTGAAATCAGAGTTGATACTGTAGTCACATAAATTTGTCCACTTAATTAAATGAATACTTAGTATTTATTTGATGGTTAAATAATCAAATAAATACTAAGTATTCATTTAATTTATTTGATTTAATTCACTTGACCAAATTCAGACCATTAATTAAATAAATAAATCATATTTATTTAATTAAATATTCTCTCACATTTAAATAAATTAATATTTATTTAAAACCCCCAAAATCCCACCTCTCACATTTAAATAAATTAACATTTATTTAAATCACCTTTATCCTCTACCCACTTGCATTTTCCTACAAATGCAAGTTGCACAATTATTTTAAATAAATAATTTATTTAAATCACCTTTATCCTCCACCCACTTGTATTTTCCTACAAAAGCAAGTTGCACAACTATTTTAAATAAATTATTTATTTAAAATCCTATTTATCCTCACCCACTTGAAACCTTTAATGGTTTCCCTTAAAGTAGTCAAACTTGATGGCTTTAAAGTCTTCAAACTTGATGGCTTCCTTCTATAGTCTTCTTAAGACTTTAATGGTTTTCCTTAAAGTCTTCAAGCCTTTAATGGTTTCCCTCAAAGTCTTCAAGCATTTTAAATGCTTTATCTTCATTTTTCTCATTTAAATAAATTAATATTTATTTGAATATTTATCCAAATGCAAATTACACCATTTAATTGAAATAAATGATTTTATTTTAATTGAAAATACCAAAATTTCTCCCACTTGCATTTTCCTACAAAATCCACTTGTATGCCTAAACCCCTTCTAGATTCTTCTAAACCCTTCCTAATTAGCCTAAATTCATCCCTTAAATATTGTCACATTCCTAAGCAAATTGGAGTCACTTCTCAAAGACTCCAAAGTCTTTGAAAAGCAATTAATGCTTTGTGTGTTCAACAAATTAACCCTCAAAGTCTTGGATAACCTTTGAAAGCTTCCAACCTTCAACCACTAAATGGCTCAAAGTCTTGGATAACCTTTGAAAGCTTCCAACCTTCAACCACTAAATGGCTCAAAGTCTTGGATAACCTTTGAAAGCTTCCAACCTTCAACCACTAAATGGCTCAAAGTCTTGGATAACCTTTGAAAGCTTCCAACCTTCAACCACTAAATGGCTCAAAGTCTTGGATAACCTTTGAAAGCTTTCAACCTTCAACCACTTAATCCCCAAAGTCTCCAATAACCATTAATGGTTAATTCAACCCTCCCACATGGTTAAAACATTTGTTTTGACTCAACCTCTACCCAACCCAAAGGTCTCATCAAGCCTTTAATGCTTTGACCATGATTATCTCTTAATCATTTGCACAAAGGTTTATCCTTGGATTAACTCTTAATCCAATGGGTAATCTTAATTTAGACTTGACCCTTACCTTCTAGATAACCATGAGGTCTTCTCAGGCCTTTAATGCCTCCAACCTCTTCTCTCAACGCAATCCTATGTTGACACTTGTCACCATTTTATTGGTGCCAATTGTGCACATGGATCCCCAACTTTCAAACTTGGCCCTTGATTAAACCATTCAATCTTAACCCTTCATTTCCCTATTTCTTCTATAAATAGAACCCTTCTCCTCAAGCAAAAGGAGAAGCATTTTAGAGTATTGTTGTTATACTGGCATTAGCATAGAGCTTTTTCATAGCATCACTATCTACTCTAGCATAGTATTTAGCTTTTCATTTCATATTTGAAGCTTAGTATTAAATCTCAATCCTCCATAAGCATCCATAGTGCAAAAAGCTGCTGAGAGCTACACTCATTTGGGACTTGGAGAGGAGAGGAACAAGGGAGGAGCAACTATGAGCATCTTGATTAGCTATTTCATTTTATGTTTATATGCTTTCTATTTCATGCTTAATATCTCTCTTGATATGCCTGTTTAGGATAATCTTTTGTTGCTAACACTAATGTTGTTTCTTGTGCTCTTGTATGTGTTGCCATCAAACAGATTTTCTAATCCTTTTTGCAGAGCATCATTTGGTGAACCCGACGTGAATCAATTTTTTTTTTTTTTAACCAATAACATGTTTGAATGTTGAAAATGTCACACAGGTTGCGATTTTGACACTGTTTTGGTGCGTTTGGCATTATTTTGGCGCTATTCCCCCTGTTTCGGTGCTTTTCCCTTCTCTGTCTTTCCCTTTCTTTTAATACGTTTGTGTTAAATAGTGCCTCTGTTCAAACGCAGACTAGCGCTATTGTAACAAAACGTTGTACAAATCACTTTGTAACCAAAAAAAATAAAAAACCAAAAAAAAAAAAAAAAAATTTAGGCTTGTAGAAGCCCACCAAGTAGGCGGATTTTACTAACTATTTTTCTCTTTTGTGCAGATTTAAATTAGATTAAAGAGTAGATTTATATTTTTTTACTAACTTGTTTTTGAAGTTGGTTTTAAAAATGAATTCACTTTTTATTTTGGTTTAAAATTAACTTCACATTTCAAATTTGGGCTTTTGAAAAAGAATCACACATTTGTTTGGGGCTATTAAAAAGAATTTCATTGTTCAAAGGTAAAAAGAACCACAAACTTATACAAAAACAACTTTATTTTTTTTGCAAGTTAGAAAACAAACTTCGTTTTGGTGCTTAAAATCAACAAGGCAAATTTTATTTCTTGCATCAAGATAAAAACTCACAATCCACACTTCCATTTTTGGTGCAAATAAAATTCACAATCAACTTGTCTCATTTTCAAAGCAATTTTACTTCATGCAAACGTGTTTTTCATTAAGTTGACCAGGATTTCAAATTCTAGTTTACTCAAACAATTGCCTTTGAAAATTAAAAAGAACACCATGATTGTTGGAGCAACATCTCCAAATAGTTAGATCACATTGCAATGACAGATTAAAAAGAACAAGTGTTTTTCGTGCTTGGCACACTTGTGCAAAGAGTTGGTCGAGTGGTCCTACTTCTAACACACACTATCCTCTCCCTTGGCTTTCGTGGTCCTAGGTGCAAGAGAAAAGTGTTAGTAACACTCCAAATTTTATCTTTTTAAGAGAGGCCTGCCAAGGGATCGATACTCTTGGGAACGACCTCGAGCGGTAAATCCTTCGAGCCGCTATAGAAATCAGGTGAGAGCGAAAGCTGTAGCCTTGGGTATAGCTGTTCCTACAGTGTAACTGGCCGAAAGGACAAATGGGCCCCACCACCAGTTACAAGGCTCTTAAGTGAGTCACTGCAGAATGAACTTATGTCCAAAAACATCGAACATGACTAAACACCTTTAAGTAGTAGCCCACCTGTTCTATTGATTGAGGATATTTGAGATATAATTTAGTGCAAGAGCATAGATGGTTTTGCTCCCAAGATACTCACCATACATATTTCCTTGAGTAGAAACATAGCTTTTTGAAAAGTCACTTGTGGCTTGATAAAAGTGGTGACTCCCCCATCATAGGGATCATCTATTTGTTATGCTCGTGCAAGACTTAGTATATCACATCCTTACCTGCCACGGCGGGATTCATAAGGTATGTAGTACCAAAGTCGAAGAAATATCAAGATGTGGGCTAAATTTATCACAACTGGCCATTTGACCTTAGGGATAAAAAGTGTTTGAAGTGTGTTCGTTTTACAGACCTAGTGCGAATTGAGCCGACTTCAGGCTTTGGAAATACACCTTAAAATAAATCTAAAGGAAGGGTCAAAAACAAGTCCAAGGATTGGGTTGATCTAGACCCATACTCATTTGTGCCTTTGAGGTTACAATCTTGTGTTTGTGTGCTTGCTTTGTTTTCTTGTCAAAGAAAAATCAGAAAATCAATCCCAAAAACAAAGTATTCATCCAACATCTGTCAACACAACCAAAAATACCAAAAACAAAGTGCAAACAAACAAAGAGTCAAAAATTTATGACCATTCTTCACATCTTGTGAAAGAAGAAGTGTCATCAGAGTATTACCTTGAAAAGAAGACCATTAAGCTCAAAGGCTTTGATCAAAAGGAGGAAATTCTTCTATCTCAATAGACAAATCTTTGTCTCACATAGAGTCTTTCTACATCGCATGCGTCTCTATCTTCAAGGTAAAACAAACGAGTTTGATTCCGAATCATTGAACCGCAGAGCTTTTATGCAATATAGAGCTCTGAGTTATCACAAAAATCAAGGAGGAAAGATTAATCCCAATTTCTTCCCAAACATTTGTATCACCTACAACACAGCTCGAGAAGTGCCACCAACACCTGAAAGGGAAGAAGAAGAGTTTGTTCCATTTGTGACACAAAGTTTTTATTGAAAGATTGAAAGTTGAAAACAAAAACGTCCATCATCTCATTCATACATCATTATTCCATCATCAATCCATTCCAAAAATTCTCAAAGCATTAAGAGGTTCTTATCCCAAATTCTCTTTTTAGATATTGCTTGAAATCAAACACATCACATCACTTTTTAGATTGTTTCTACATCTAGGATAAGCTCATCCTAAGAGACACATCTACGCAGGTTAAAACTAGTTCATGAGTGAATCCTCTCATTACTAGGTAGTTAAATCTGTAACACATCTCAGATTTCTCTACACCTTATCGCATCCAAAAATCATCAAAACAAACAAGCAATTCAAAGAAGGAATTCTGGTTACATCTACCTTTAGAGTGCTAGAGATCTACATATCATACAATCCACTAATCATCCATCTTTCCTCAAAACAACTCATCATCATCATCAATCAACTTCAAACATAAACTTGCAAACAAAATGGCTCAAACCCGATCGCGATCAAGGCAACGAGAAATAGAAATTGAGGAAGAAGAGGACAACCTCAATGAATTTCAAGAAGCACTTGGAGGAAATGGGAATGATGAAAACCCAGGTACACCCACTCCTTCAACAATCGAAAGGGTTCAGCATAATCCTCATTTTAACAGATTATTTGATGAAATACTAAGGAGCAACGCAGATGCTCACTTCTTAAAACTCGCTCAAGAAGGAGCCAAACTCCCCTCAGACTTTGATCTTGCCCAATTAAGACAAGCATCAGAAAGACAAAGTCGCCATGAGGAAGAAAGGCGTAGAGATCCCATCAGATATAACATCCCTCGAGGTAACCCACCTCCTCCTCCTCCTAATGAAATGGAGATGTTGCGGCAACAAGTCGAGAATCTCGCCCAACAACTTCATAGTGGTGTTAAGACCAATCAATTCTCACTTAACGACATCTATCCCTATCTATTTGATAGGAATCTTTATATGCCACCCTTTCCACGCGGGTTCGAAACACCAAAATTCGAAAAATATAGAGGAAAGGGAGATCCCCGCGATCATGTCCGAGAATTTCATTCCGCTTGTCTCGAAGTTGCATATGAAGACACATACTTAATGCGCCTTTTTCCCCAAAGCTTGGGAGGAACAACCACATCATGGTTTTCCCGACTACCAGGTGGCATTAGAACATTTGAGGAACTCATCCAGAAGTTCCTATCTCATTACTCTTATAATATTGAACGCGACATCACCATGGCTGATCTATGCAACACCAAACAAAAACCAGGTGAATTATTCTCAGTATTCCTGCAACGATGGCGCCAAATGTCTAGCAGACGTTCTCTTCAGTTACCTGAACGAGAACTAGTGGAAATTTTCATTTCCAACTTAAACGAAGAAATGGAATTTCACCTGGATGTCAAAGACACAGACTCTTTTAACGATATGATCACCAAGGGTATAAAATGTGAAAGGGCACTCATCAAAAAAGGACTCATCAAAATCTTTAATGAACCCAAAGATGGTCCTCGCCCGCGCTTCAATAGTGATAAACCGAACTTCTGGAACAAGAATAAGAATATCGTCAACGATGGAGTTGTGGATGCTCGAACTATCCAAAATGCACAACCTGTGGTTCGGTTTGCAGGACAAAATCCTCCACCTCAGAATAACACAAATGTTCCTAGACTAGTTTTTGCCCTCCTAGAAATGTGAGAGATTACCAAATTTCCCCAGAATTTTTTAATTACAGAGCATATCATCAAAAATATTGATGCAGATAATGTCACCATTTGGATTGAGATGCTAGAATAGAAACATCATGTCATGAAGGAGCTTTGATCACACCTCACTGATTTAGTAATTTAGAATACAAACCTTCAGTGAGACCTAAAAAGATCCTTTGAAATGATTGGTATCAATATACTTAGTGATGATGGGAAGGAGTTAGTAGGAGGAGAAATAGTGAGAAGACATTTATGCCGAAAAGTAGAGGATAGTCTCTCCATAGCTAATCCAGGATCTAAGTCTCTAGAATAAATGAAGGATGTGATGATAGTGTTAAACTCTTCCAGTGTAGAAGTCCAAGATGTTTTTGGTAAAATTGTTAAAGAAAATTAGAAGATTTGATGGATAATGATGATCAGTAAATACTCAACATATACTGAGAGGGGGGGGTGAATCGATATAGACAAAAACTTTCTCTAAACCACTTTGACTGCAAAGACTGCACTAACTGGTAAACAGTATCACCGATCTAAAATAGGGCACTACCAGTAAAACACAACAAGACTATGAAGGACATAAACAGGTAACACTTAGATCTTCATAAAACCTAATAACTCATTTCCCCTTCATCTATATGCATAAGCAAGTAATACATTAGAAATATAAAGACCACCGGATCAGCATGCTTTAGAAATATAAAGGTTACCTCGCAAGAGGATTTGAAGAACTCAATGATTTTGAGTCACCCTGTTAAAGGATTTACAAAGAGCCTGTTAAAGCTACCCAGTTAAGGGATTTTCCAACTGTTGAAATGATGAGAAGTCAATAGGTAATATACTGATCTGATAACAACACTTAATGCTAAGGAAAATCCACTTTAGTTCCTTTACTTCTGCAATCACACTCTACAGATCTTTCCTCACTGCTCCAGTATGGCAAGAATCAAGTATCTCTTTACTTGGATACACACATAAAATTTGCCAACAACTTTACAATACAAATCATCATCGACCTTATAGACAACAATTAGGTCGGTAGTATAAACTCTAAACCCTAAGCATCTGGGTTAACAATACAATCGGTCCAATCCTGAGTGTTTAATCACATTGCATAGAGTAAAACAATCTAGAACAAATCTCAAGACATTCTCCATCATTTGTTCTTTCCTGCTTCTAGAAGTTGATAACCCATCTCGCACTCTCCATTGTTTACTAAGATTTTGCACATTCCCGAAGTGGATAGAAGCAATCTTCTTCATGCAAGATCCTCAAGAAGATTCTTTGCATGCGCAAGTTTTACGTGGCAAAACGATCTCATCTTCATTTCAATGCTAACTCATCACAGGATGTCATTGGTTGAATCATGCAGACTTAGAATGCATTAACTAGAAACCCCGATACAAACTTTGCATATACCAGTTCACATTCCAACATACCGGTTCACCTTTTCGCATATATCGGTTCACCTTTTCGTATACCGGTTCACTTCATTATACCGGTTCACTTTATACCATCATATCGGTTCACTTGCCAATTCGCTTACTTCAATATACCGGTTTATACTTTCAGCATATTGACATCAATGACAACATACACCATTATGCCATCATACACTGCACATATGCCAACAATCTCCCCCTTTGGCATTGATGCCAATATACAAAGATATCTCTCCACTTCACCATCTTCTCCCCATATTATGTCTTCAAAACTGCAGATATCTTCTCTGGTTCATATCTTCTCCCCCTTTGACAACAATGCCAAATTGGAGGCATAAACATCCATGTTCCACTATGTTGCTCCTCCTGAGGAGTAGCATCCTTTAGCACACCAATCCTGAAAAAGATTTTTCAATGCAATACCTAATTGATGTGGAGCACATACCTTTAGTTCACCTATTGAAGGGGCAGCAATCCTAATTCACCTCTTAAATAGGTAAAAGTAGCCTTCGGTAGAGGCTTAGTGAATATGTCTGCTAACTGCTCCTTACTGGAAACATGTTCCAATACAACCTCTTTGTTCTGAACTTTCTCCCTCAGGAAATGATACTTGAGCTCAAAGTGCTTGGTTCTATCATGCAATACCAGATTCTTGGAAACATTAATTGCACTTGTGTTGTCACAAAATATACTCACTAGTTTAGATATAGGGACTTTGAAACCACTTAATACATGCTTCATCCAAATTTTCTAAGTACAGTTCATAAATGTTGCTACATATTATGCTTCTATTCTGGACTGAGAGATACAACTCTGCTTCTTTCTCATCCATGAGACAAGCCTACCACCAAGAAAGAATGCACCACTGGTTGTGCTCTTCTGGTCATCCACATTACCAGCCCAATCGGCAATGGTAAACACTTTAAGATTGAAATCATTACTATATGGATACCATAATCCATAATCAATAGTTCCCTTCAGATATCTAAGAATCTGCTTGACTGCTACCAAGTGGGATTCTCTTGGACTTTTCTGAAAAGTTGCAACAATGCCCACTACATGTGCTATGTCTGGTTTGTTGTGTACTATATAGTGCAACTTACCAATCATTGACCGGTAATCTTTCTCATTCACCAATGCCGAGTCATCTTCTTTAGACAATTTACAACTAGTCATCATCGGTGTACCAACCAGTTTGCTTTCTTCCATGTGAAAGGTCTTCAACACCTCTTTGACATACTTGGACTGAGTGATAAAGATACCATCTTTCATTTGAATTTGTAGTCCAATGAAGAACTTAATCTCTCCGATTAGTGACATATCAAATTCCTTCTTCATCTCATCTACAAATGCATGGCTCATCTTGTCATCTCCACCAAAAATTATGTCATCAATAAACACTTCACAGATCAAAATCTGTTCTCCTGTTGACTTCAGATAGATATTGCTATCTTCACTTGTTATTTCAAATCCAATCTTCACAAGATGTGAATGTAAACATCCATACCATGCTCTAGGTGTTTGTTTCAATCCATACAAGGCTTTATGTATCCTACACACCATATCACTATCTTCTGATAGGAAAAACCCATCTGGTTGCTCGATGTACACTTCCTCTTCAAGTATTCCATTCAGGAATGCAGATTTTACATCGATCTGATCCACTTTGAATCCTTTGAAGGTTGAAAATGCAAGTAGCATTCGAACACCTTCTAATTTGGCTACTGGAGCAAAGGTTTCTCCATAGTCTTCTCCTTCTTCTTGAGCATATTCCTTACATACCAATATTGCATTATTTCTTAGCATTGTGCCATCTTCATTCAACTTATTTTTAAAAACCCATTTGGTACCAATAACATTTTTGTGTACAAGTCTGGGTACCAAAGACCATGTACCATTCTGTAGCATCCTAAAATTGTGACACTTGCAATTTCGACTGCATTTGGGTCTTCACGATGGCGGCGCAACACTGAACCTGAATGGAGACCCTAAAACTTGTTCATGACATCAAAAACTGCATTTTTCAGCACCCTGGCCTGATCCTCCTTGCACCCTGCTGTCCCTGGAGGTGGGACCATGGCACCCAGTGCCCTGGTCCTTCAGGACTAGGGTGCCCAGTGCCCTGGTCCCCCAGGACCATGGCACCCAGTGCCCTGGTCCCCAGCCCTATTTTGGGCCCGGTCTCTTTTGGGGCTTCGGGTCTTTAAGTTTGCAATTCGGGAAATATTGTTTCCTGGTCGGCCCAAGGTCAGAAAAATCAGTCTTTCAACCCTAATTGACAAGTATATAAACTAAATTTCCTCTCCCATTTGAGGAGGAAGGACATATGTGTACAAGAGGCGAAAGCGCTAGGCAAACATTCAAGCATTCAGGCATTCAAGCATTCCTTCAAGCAATTGATCATTCTAAGTCTCCATTCAAGGCTAGGTGTTGCATTCAAGACAAGGATTCAACCATTGAAGAGGAGATCACTTACAACATACAAAATACAACATCATTACACCTTCGCATGTAAGAATACAAACATTCTTACAACAAGGTATCAGTAATTGGTTACATTACAAACATTTACATTTACAGCATTCTCATTTCTTGGTTAATTCCAAAACCGGGGTTTGATCTAAAGGAAAACCCCTAATCCCTAACCCCCCAATCATCCTCTCTTTTCTATGTGTAGGTTGCAGGTACGTAGCTGTAATTGAAGATCTGGAATCCTTGTGCAGAGACGAACAGATCCCCCTTCGTTTCGCGGATTTTTCGGAGGACCGTGTGCACGCCGGGCGCCATCGTCCCGTCAACTTTCACCCGAATTTGCAGAACAGCATCATCTCGACATTTTACTGCTAATTCCAAGTTCGCAGCTTCATCCCGTATTCCTATCTCTGTTTCTAAGTGAATCTTTCTTGCTTCTACATACATTCCTAGTTCAATCTTCTATCTACATTCTTTACAAAAGAGGGTATCCTCGATGTCACAACCCTTGAAACTCATTTAAAATCTAATCCTGCACTGTGTGGGATTGGATCTTGTGGGTTTCAACCCCTCTTTTGAATGTAAAGTCCCTCCTAAGTGAAAACCGTCAATCCTAGTGACCCCCTTTCTCCTTGGAGTGGGGGAGAACACCTAGGGTTCGATTTTCCGCTTTACACATTCTTTTCTATTTGGTCAAGTTCCTCTTCCATTTCCTTAATCTAGTCTTCATCTTTGTGTGCCTCTTTAAATGTTTTAGGCTCAAATTCAAAAATCATGCAAGAGCTTTCTCTGACCTTTCTTCTTGTAAGAATTCTTGCATCCTTATCTCCTATGATCTACTTTGGATCATGATGTAGCTTTACATAGCTAGGAATGGTCTTGATTGATTCCTCTTGCTTTTCCTCTTCATCCTCATCTTCATTAGCATCCACTGGTGTAGGAGTACTGTTGCTTGAACTTGTTTGTTTTGCAACCAGTTCCCAGAAGGTTACGATCGGTTCATCTACCACTTTCTCACTGTCAATTTCCTTAGGTTTCTAAGAAGTTTCATCAACTCTAACATTGATACTTTCAACAATTCTCTAAGTCCTATTGTTAAAACACTTAAGAGCTTTGCTCTTGGTGGAATACCCTAGGAATATTCCCTCATCATATTTTGCATCAAACTTGCTCTGGTGTTCACTTCTCTTGATATAACATTTTTTACCAAACACTCTAAAGTAGCTTACCACTAGAGTTTTACGAGTCCAATACTCATAAGGAGTTTTATTCTTACCTTTCTTGATGAGTACTCAGTTCATAATGTAGACTGTAGTGCTCACCGTTTATCTCTAAAAAGTGTGAGCAACCTTCCCTTGAATCAGTATAGTTCTGGCTGCTTCAACTACAGTCCAGTTGTTTCGTTCTGCAAGGCCATTCTATTGTGGATTACGGGGGGCAGACAATTGCCTCTTGATGCCATTTTCTTCACAGTACTTATTGAATTCTCTAGAGGTGAACTCACCTCCTTGATCGGTTCTAAGGCATTTGATCCTTTTATCGCTTTCTTTTTCAACTAGTGCTCTGAAGGCTTTGAACTTTCCAAAAGCTTCAGACTTGTCTTTCAAGAATGTGACCCATATCATTCTTGATCAATCATCAGTAAGAATCATAAAGTACCTATCTCCCTGAACACTCCTAGTTTTCATAGGACCACACAAATTAGTATGCACAAGATCAAGTAAATTATCTGATGTGAAAGATTTACCTTTGAAGTTTGAGGAAGACATTTTCCCTAGTTGACATTCTCTGCATAGAGGGTTCTCCAGTTTGTTCAGCACAAGCAATCCTCTAACTGCCTTGATCTTACTAGCCTTCACAATGTTATAAAAATTAACATGGCAGAGTCTCCTATGCTATATCCAACTATCATCAAACTTAACCATTAGACATTGACTGATATTTGTATTCAACTGAAATAGGTTACCTTTGGTCTGCATACCAGTGGCCATCAATTCACCATTCTTTCCTTTGATTTTTCATACTCCATCTTTGAATTCCAAAGTTAGCCCTTTATCATTCAACTGAGCAATACTCAAAAGGTTATGTCTGAGACCTTCTACCCAATACACATTGTCAGCACTAATTTTTCCATTTAAAGAGATGGACCCTTTGCCTTTTACCATACATGGTGCATCATTACCAAATCAGACTACACCTCCATCATACTCTTACAGAGACAAGAAATTTCTCTGGTCACTAGTCATGTGGTGAGAAAAACCACTGTCAATAATCCACTCATTAGAATTATCAAAGAAGGAGACAAGACCCTTCTTGTCTGACATATCTTCCTTAACAGCTACAAACACTATGTCTTCACTTTCTTCATCCTCTGATTCATCATCAATGACACCTTCATCAACTACAACAAGATAGTTTCTCCTATTTCCTCCTTTGAACTTTTTGAACTTCTTTGGTTTATCCTTATTATCACTGTTAGGATAGTTTACAACAATGTTCCCTATCCTATTACAAGAAACGCATTTCTAAGGGAGCTTACCTCTATATTTTACAGTTCCTTTAGGAAGTCTCTTGGCAAGAAGAGCTTCAAATTCCATCAGGATCTCCTCATCATCCATATCTCTACTTTGTCTTGGTTCACAACTGGTACTGGCTTCTTTTCCCTTTCTAGATAGAGCAACAAATCCTTTAAAGGTTGAATCAGTCTTCTAAACACTGCCATCATAACTGTTTAGCTCATATGCGGTCAACTTATCAATGATAGAATCATGGAACACCTTTGTCTTGCCAATTGATCTCAACTCTTGAATAACAGCAACCCTTATTGCATAGATCAGTAATAAGGTTCTCAAAACTTAGCTAACAATGGTGGAATCATCCATTGTACCTCCTGCACTCTCAATGTCTCCAACAACAATGTTAATTCTTATCCCATATTATTGAATGGTCTCTCCTTCAACCATCCATATGTCTTCAAACTTTCCTCTAAGGCTTTCTTCCTTAGCTTGCTTTACATGCTCATCATTTCCATAGATAGACTCCAGAGTATCCCATACATCCTTGAGATTGTCCTTTTCTTGAACATCTATAAACTCAACATTAGATAAATTGCTGATAAGAGCTTCCATAACTTTCCCATTCTCTTGAATTTCTCTTCTTTGATCATCGGTGAGAGTACCGATAGGGACAACATAAGTATTCTCAACATAGCTCTAGTGTTGAGAACCCATGCTTTTAATGTATATCTTCATTATGTCCTTTCATATCTTAAAGTTATCTCTGTTGAACTTAGGACCTTCCCACTTCATCATTAGAATAGGATATTTTCCTCAAGCAGTTAAGCTTACAACACACAGGACTGCTCTGATACCAATTGATGGATAATGATGATCAGTAAATACTCAATAGATACTGAGAGGGGGGGTGAATCAGTATAGACAAAAACTTTCTCTAAACCACTTTGACTGCAAAGACTACACTAATTGGTAAATAGTATCACCAGTCTAAAACAGGGCACTACCAGTAAAACACAGTGGGACTGTGAAAGACATAAATCGGTAACTCTTAGATCTTCACAAAACATAATAACTCATTTCCCCTTCATCCATATACATAAGCAAGTAATACATCAGAAATATAAAGACCACTGGATCAACATGCTTTGCCACTTAACAGAAAACACTAATCATCACATGCAAAAGCATTGCACATGACACACTTATTTTTCACGTGGAAACCCAATTGGGAAAAACCACAGTGGGGATGAATACCCACAAGTTGTTCCTTGAACTCTTGTGAAGTCCGATCTATTAGGAGCCTAGTCCAGTTAAGGAATTTACAATAGAATTTGGTAGGAACCGATCCTGCTAAGGATCACCTAGTTAAGGGATGACTAAATACCTGGTTAAAGGTTAGAACCCTATTAAAGGTTACCTCACAAGAGGATTTGAAGAACTCAATGATTTTGAGTCACCCTGTTAAAGGATTTACAAATAGCCTGTTAAAGCTACCCGGTTAAGGGATTTTCCAACTATTGAAATGATGAGAATTCAATAGGTAATACACTGATCTGATAAAAACACTCAATGCTAAGATAGATCCACTTTAATTCCTTTACTTCTAAAATCACACTCTGCAGATCTCTACTCACTGCTCCGGTCTGGCAAGAATCAAGTATCTCTTTGCTTGGATATACACATAACATTTTCCAACAACTTTACAATACAAATCATCATCAACCTTATAGACAACAATTTGGTTGGTAGCATAAACTCTAAACCCTAAGCATCTGGGTTAACAATACAATCGGTCCAATCCTAAGTGTTTAATCACATTGCATAGAGTAAAATAATCTAGAATAGCTCTCAAGACATTCTGCATCATTTGACGTTCTTTGCCGCTTCTGGAAGCTGCTAACCCATCGTGTGCTCTCCATCGTTTGCTGAGATTTTGTATATTCCTGAGGTGGATAGAAGCAATATTCTTCATGCAAGATCCTCAAGAAGATTCTTCACATGCACAAGGCTGACGTGGCAACACGATCTCATCTTCATTTCAATGCTAACTCATCATAGGATGTTGTTGGTCGAATCACATAGACTTAGAATGCATCAACCAGAAGCCCCGATACAAACTTTGCATATACTGGTTCACATTCCAACATACCGGTTCACCTTTTTGCATATACCAGTTCACCTTTTCGCATATAATAGTTCAACTTTTCGCATATACCGGTTCACCTTTTCACATACTCATTCACTTTATACCATCATACTGGTTCACTTTCTAGTTTGCTTACTTCAATATACCGGTTCATACTTTCAGCATATTGACATCAATGACAACATACACCATTATGTCATCATACACTATACATATGCTAACAGGATTTCCAAGTGGAGAGTCAGAGTCAAAGCCATGACTGGGCCTGTAATAGAAAGCATATCACTGATTCTCTCAAATTTTAGGGCCTATAGAAAGATACTAAACCCACAGATGGCACAAAAATTAGAGGGAAATGTAATGGATACAATAGTGGTAGCTTAAGAAGCAACAAATCATGATGTGGAGCTGGAAGATGAAGTAGATGGGGGTGTGCCTTTTTTATTCCTTTCTTTCTATTTGGTTGTTTAATTTCAAATCTTGTTCTTGAACTATTGGTCCAAGTGGACCCTTTATTTGGTGGTTATGTTTAAAAATTTCTTTAATCAACTGTCTCCAAGAAGTTGTTATTTTTTATTAGTTTAAGTGAAACTATTTAAAGATGGTAGGAACCATTGTCTAGGGTTCCAATTTGGGGGAATAGTGATTTGAATTTCAGTTAACACTTATTATGCATACTTATGAAAGTTTAATGAAATTATGTTTGAAGAAGACTTTCTATTATAATTTGTGTTTAATGCTATCATCATGCTTATAGCTGAATGATTCATTGAATGTTGTTAAATCAATTCTTGATTCAGACTTTGTGCTATGGCGAAGGGTTGTTTTCTATATTATTGTGAATCTGTATCAAATATTTTACATATTGTTGTTATTGATCTCTTTATGTAGTGATCGTTCATTAGTAGGAATCTTTGCATGGATGCTAGTGAATGATTTGAATTTGAAGCATATGGTGATTGATTTTTATACTTTGTTGTGGAGATCATAAGTGATTAGCTTTATCCTATTTTTTCTTTATTTTGTGAAGATTGCCTTTCATGCTTTCTAGTTAAAAGCATACCCCGAAAAAACCCCTAATTCATATCATAAGACGAAGTTGTACCTCTAAAATTCAGAGGGAAGTTGCAAAAAAAATGCAACTTCTCTAACTATTGTTAATAGTTTGTTCCGTAATCTAGGGCTAGGAGTCATAGTGTCATATTTTGAAGGGAACAAAATCTATTAGCCAACAAATTTTTGGTGACTCTGTTGGGGACTAATTCGAAAAGATACAAGTTTTAAAATTAGTGTGTTAATATCACCTTATCTTGAGAGTTGTGGTTTTGCCTCATGAAAATGTTATTCATGTTGTACAACCGCAGTTAGATTGGAAAAACCCACAAGATCATATACTTTAAGGATTGCATAATTTGTCTTGGGAGTGTAGACACAATAAAGAAGATTTTTAGCATACCTAAGTAGTCCTATATGAGGAGGAAAGAATATTTCAAAATATCAAGGTTGTTTATGTTAGAGCTATAGAATTGTTTCACCTTGTCATTGTTTCTTCACTAAGGCCCTTGAGAAGAGAACCAGTTAGAAGAGTTGTAAATCCCCAAAATCATCATTAATATCTGGCGACTGTCTAATTATCCTTTGATACTCCTCTAATAGCTTCCAAGAGTTATACAAGGAGTGCAAGAAAGCAAGGTGTTGGAGACCCAGATTTTTGACTTCCTGCAATTTATCAATTTCTCAGTTTTTCCTTCAACTCGCAATACTAAATCATTAAGCAGACTTCCTTCCCCATCTTGTCGTAAACTTCCATCATCAAGTAATTATTGTCAAGTTTATGCTGGCATGAGACATTACAAGTACAATGAGATGTTGTCATTCATGGCAACCCATATTAGTTTCGGCATCTGAACTTCAGGTTTTCATCATTCTGGAAGATTGAGTGAAGATTGCTTGAGTCTGGTAAGGTCTGATAAGATGAATAGGATATCCGTTAGAGTACAATTTTTTTTGGCTGATTATTTTGGATATGTATTTTTCTATTTGGATTTAAGAGAAGGTTTGTGGATATGTGTAATGCCTTATTCTAGGATTGTTGCTTCCAGTAATGAGTTTCATGTTAGTTGGGAGATCCGGTAATCATGTTTTGGTATGGACTATGCATATCAGCTGTAACATGTGGTAATTTAGTTTATAGATTTTGCAGATTGATTTTGGTGAGTTCTTATGTGTTTGAGGTTGGTGAGCTATCATGTGGGAAGTGTGTGGACATCTTGTTTTGGTCCACATGGGTGTTATGATAGGATTGAGTCGACTTCTACACATGTTTCATCCTTCGTGACATGTTCTTGAAGCCGAAATGAGGTTGTGACTTAATTTGTGGTGCAAATATATAAGGAGGGTTTATTTGATCATTTTGGTGTGTGTTGATGATGTAAGTGATAGGTATGAGAGATTGTTCATACTTTCACATGCATAAGTATTATATTTGTCCTTCAGATTATAGCATAATATCAAATCAAAGCAGAGTTGCGGAGCAATGCAAGGATATGCTATTTGTCATTAACTTGAATTATATCCATGCATTTGTTGATGCTACTTCATAGTTTGAACTTCATTGTAATCTCTTACAAACATTTGTAAGGCAATGAGCCTTCTGGGATTGTAGCCCTTGTAATTTGAGCAGTGAACTTTAGGCAGTGTGCATAAATGCATGTGCATTCCCATTATATAGTATTTATATACTTTTAGTAGAGTATATTAATATTGTGGGTTAGAATCCCACAATAGTTTTTCCCTTAATCAGGTTTCCACATAAAATCCTGGTGTTATGGTGTTGGTGATTGTTTGCTTTATATTTTGCATCTAACTTTCATTCATTTGCTTAAAGTGGATTAAAAATCAATTAATGAATGTTTAGTATTGCAAATAATTGATTCACCCCACCCCCTCTCAATGTTCATTGATTATAACAATTGGTATCAGAGCTAAGTTAATCAAAACAAGACTAGCAGCTTTAGGTGGATCCTGTATGTGAATCAATGGATTATGGTAGTCTTAGAAAGCAACTACTTGTTACACTTGATGATCTAGATCAGTCCAAAGCTAAGATCAAGCAATTGAAGGAAAATCTGAAAGATGTTGAGAACTTTATTGAATCACTGAAAGATCAGTTGAACAAGTCAAGAGATAAGTGAAAGGTGCTTTTTGATCAGCTTCAAGAGAAAGAAAGTCAAACCATTGATGAATAAGCTCTAAGGATGATTACTCAAGAATGTGAGAAACTTGCTAGAGCCAATGCAGTTTAGAAAAATGAAATGGAAGCTATAGTAATAAAATTGACCAAGAAGATTGAAGAAAGGAAGAAAAATGAGGAAAAGCTTGCTCAGTCCTTGAAAGACAAATCTGAAGATTGTTGCAGACTTGAGAATGAGAATGAAAAGTTGATAAGTGACCTTCAAAATGCTAGAGAACATGAGGAAGGTCTTGGAAAGTAGGTCCTCCTTCTCAAATGTGATCTTGATGTTGCAAATGAGTACAAGGAGAAGTCATAATTAGTTCAACCAAAACTGATGAAATGCTTGCTAGTTAGAAGAATCCTAATGATTCTCAAGGTCACGGTTTTGGGAAAGGAAAAAGGTTCAAGTCAGCTTAGGAAAATAAAACCTCAAGAAAGCCTCTAGGAAGGTAATGTAATGCTCATAAATTCAATGGTAACTTCTTTGTTTGTAATAAATCTGGTCATATGGCTAGTCAATGCAAAAATAGGATGATCAATAATGTTTCATCTTTTACCGGTCAATATTTCAAATTCAATAAGTATAGTCATAAGCTAAAATATGTAGAAGTATGATGAATAATATTCCAAATAGAATAAATTTCAGATGCTATTCATGTGGTATGTTTGGGCATGTTTCTAATCCATGCTAAACAAGAATAAATTAGATGAATTTCAGGCCTATGCAAGGAAATGTTTTCTATGCTTGTAACAAATCTAGTCACATTGCAAAGTATTGTAGAAGCAGAAATGTGAATAGGAGGAGTCTGGAAGACAAGAAAAATAATATGAAGACAAATGACAAGGGTAAAGAAAAAGTTGAAGAGATCAAAGATCAAATGAAGAAGACTTGGGTGAAGAAGAGCAGTGATGATACAAGAAGTGGGTCCACACCTGATTCTAGTGTTGGAACTACATCTGATAACTAAGCTAAGGCATCAGACCTTAGGGGAAGATTTTCATGAAAAATATTTCAAACCCCCTGTTGAAGTTTTTTACCTAGTTCCTGTTAGGATAACCGATGAACAACTGAGAGGGGGTTGAATCAGTTGTTAACAAATTATGTGAATTAAAGCACTTAAAACCTTTTACCGGAATAATTGATAAAGCATTAAAGAATAATTGAAAACCAGAGAATCAATACCATGTAACCATAACACATAACACTATGATTTGTACGTGGAAAACCTATTAAAGGGAAAAAACATGGTGGGAAACCCTACCCACAGTCAGATGATACTTCTGCAGAAAGTATATGATTACAATAGGGACTTGCACATGCAGGAAGGCACACTACCTAGAGCACACTGCTCATCACAATGGAGTCTCACTGACTATAGAAGAGGTCAACCACCTCAAAGTGTTTGGACAATAGTCCGGAAAGAAGAACTGCTTGTGATAGCATCAAACATGTCAAATTACCTATGATCACCCAACTCGATCACCTATGATCAACCAAATCCTACACACAAATGACTATTACATTATTCGCTCCTTGCCTATATGATCTATAATGAGATCTTACAAATATTTATACCAGCCCGAGACCTAACCAATTAGGTCGGCCACCCAAATGATAATTCAATGGATACATTACATAATCCTCAAATAAAATCATAAAGCATGTTGGCCTAAGGCCAAACAAATATCATCCAATCAATAAAACATCCCAGAAGTGCATTAGAAAGATCCACCAACATATTTCATGAAACCGGTCCATAACCTAGAAAGCATCAAACCTAAATTAGATCGACATGCGCCAAATAAATGACACCAATTAGTTGACGACCGAACACAATCATCATCAGCATCTTGAATCCCTTCTAGAAGCTACACCAACACCACTTGTGCATTACATCAAAGATCTTTAATAAAGCTCTGCCAGTGAAACCCTGACCAGACCTACAAAGCGAGCTTACTAGAACATAAGATAGCATCCAATCATCAAGTCAATACCAACTGAATGAAACATACTTTAGAAGAATATGAACCATCCATACAAATTTATTCCATCATTCTGATCATATCAATGACAATGAACTGATAATCTTCCTAATCCAATCCTTCTATCGAAAGCCAGTAAACAACCATAATAGCTAGTGTTTACATCAATGACAAAACATCAATGCAACACATAATCAATTCCTCCAAATTGCCAACAATTCTGACAGGTTGCAGACGCTTGTTTCATGATTTTTCAGAAGAGTTTGATGGTCCGCGGAAGATTTCCTAAAAAAATTGTCGGTATACAAGGTAACTGAAAGAGTTAGGGTTAAGAGCATTTATTATACCTAAAATTTATCTATGCGGTGGATAAAAGGAAAATAAACCTTTCATTTCGCACTTTACATTCAAAGTGAGAGAGTAGTAGAGCAAAAAAGAGCATAATTTCTAGAGATTCAAAGCGAATAGAAGATTCACCGTCTGATCTTGCATCCAGTTGAGAGGTATTTACTGGCTAACACTTTTTTTAGTTTGAAGCTTGAAATTTTGATATGGCATCCTCTGGTATTGCAACCACATTGCTGGTTGATGTCACTAAAATATCTAGACCCTTTTATAAGAAGAATCCTTATAAGTCTATGGGAGATGATCCGAGTGGTTCTTTTTCATATGTTTCATATGGAGTATTGCATGTGGAAGATATCAGGGTTTACATCCACTATAACATTGAAGAGATTGGAAGTGCCCAAATGTTTAATCACACGAAGAACATGATTGATGGAATGGGTAACCTGAAACATGAATTCAAGTCAATTGATGAGAAGGGTTTCATGCAATTTGTTCATTTTCTAGTGTTTGATGAGCCAGAATGGGTTCGATACATTTTGAACAGGATATGTGATGAATTCATGTGGCTTGAAAAACCTTACAAGATTACTCTGAATGTAATCAAGATGGTAACATGTTTAAGCTCAATTGGTGAGGTGCATACTCTAAGAAATGTCAAAAATCAGACGGTTACTGAGGAAACTGATTCACAATTTGACAACTTATCAATGATAATCGATGATATTGTTGAATATGACTGATAATATGATGAAACTATAAAGATACGGTCAACCACTAAGAAGGGGGGTGAATCAGTAGTTTAAGAATAAACTAAATTTTCACCAAACTTATTTTCAACTTAAAATCAATTCACAAAGATTACCGATTTAGTCACTTTAACAAATCTGCAGTTGCACTGTTAAACCTTACCGGTTGACCTAATACTTCAGTGATATAATGCAACAGATCTAAAACTTAAATATCCTTTGACCAAAAACTTAAACCACTTCTCTAATACCAATAATGACATATTTTAGATTATTTCCAATCATTTTAAATGTATCTATGCAGATTTACCAATCATTCATATCAACCATACCAAAAAAACATCCACAAAATCATTCACCACTTAACACAATGATTTTTCATGTGGAAACCCAAATGGGAAAAACCATGGTGGGGATGAATACCCACAAGTATTTTTCAACTCTTCTGAAGTTTTCCCTGTTAGGAGCCAAGCCTGGTTAGAAGCTTATACAAGAATGTTATGTTAGGAAAAAATCTAGTTAAGGACCACCCGAATAAGGGATTGACTACAAATACCTTGTTAAAGGTAATCTCAGTGGAGGATTTCAATTCCAAGCTAATGGATCACCTGGTTAGAGGATTTCAACAACAAGCCTGTTAGAGATTACCTAGTGAGGGGATTTCAAACCACTATAATGGTTAGAGAACAATAGATTCTTTGACCAAACTGGAAATAGCACTTCCTTTCTGAATCAGATCCTTTACCGCTCCTATCTGCCTTCACATCATTCTGCAGACACAACTCCTGGTTCAGCATCAATCACTTTCACACTTAATCAAATTTGTTGACCACTTCATTCAAACAATTCATCAAGCTTATAAACAAGTATATTAGGTCAGTAACATAACACAAACCCTAAAATTCTCATAGAGATTACAAACACATTGGTTCAATATTGACCATTAGATTACATGAAATCAACTTTACATTCTTTTAGGCATCTACAACTGCTCCTAGATCATCTCACTTTGAATCTTGTAACACATCACATGTTTGTCACTTCATACTATGAATTTGATCATTCCCAAGATAAACAGTTATCTTTACACACCAAAACCATCTTGAAACTCATCATGTGCAACATTCTTTCATGGAATTTTCATCACCAATCATCATTCGGTCATAAATCATCACAAATGATCTCCAAACTTCATCATTTAGGGTTCTACTTCTCAATTGGATATGGTTACTGGTTTCTTTACTACTTCATTACCGGTTGCTATTGACATCAATGACACCACTTCCTAATATACTTCTTCAATGAAATCTTCATACAATGCCAACATTCTCTCCCTTTGGCATTGATGGCAATACAAATATCAATACCAATTGATTGTCATGATTAAGAGTAAAACATATACTATCCTTCAAATGATTCAAGTATAGGAATCCTGGTTTACATTTTTTAACATAAACTATCCTTCAACTGTATATAGTAATCCTGGTTTACATTTTCAACATAAACTATCCTTCAACTGAATCTTCATATCTCCAGCTGGTAACTAGTCTGCAATCTGTCTCCTCTCCCTAACATATAAGACTATCAATCATATACTTTTCCTTTTTGTCCCTCAATCATATACTTTTCTCCCCCTTTGACAACAATGCCAAAGTGAAGGTAAACCATTATGTTTCTTATCCATGCTTCACCGATCTGCAATTAGTTGCTCCCCTTGTGCAGTAGCTCCATTCTTCACCAATCCTTCTTCAAGATTTTCAATAGGCTCCAGGATTGATGTCTTCCATATCTTCTTAATTGACTTCATGTAGGGGTACAACCCCTAACTCACCTTTGAGATATTCAAATGTAGCCTTAGGTAGAGGCTTAGTAAAAATATTTGTTAGTTGTTCTTTAGTGGAAACATGCTCTAGTGATACATCTTTGCTTTGAAATTTCTATCTCTAGAAATGATACTCCAGCTCTATATGTTTTGTCCTATCATGCAACACCGGGTTCTTAGAAATATTTATAGCACTAGTGTTATCACAAAAAATTCTTACCGGTTCTAATATCTTCAGCTTGAAACCTTCCAATATGTGTTTCATCCAAACTGCTTGAGTACAATTCATGTAAGCTACAACATACTCAACTTTTGATGTTGATTGAGAGATACAACTTTGTTTCTTGCTGCTCCAAGACACTAATCTACCTCCAAGAAAAAATGCTCCTCCGGTTGTACTTTTCTTGTCATCATCATTGCATGCCCAATCTGCATTAGTATAGACTTTTAAGTCAAAGTCTCTTGCATATGGATACCATAATCGATAATCTATTGTGCCTTTTGAGTATTTAAAAATTTTCCTTGTTGAAATCATGTGTGACTCCTTCAGATTTTTCTGAAATCTAGCAACCAATCCTACTGCATGAGCAATTTTTGATTTGCTGTGAACATAACGTAGCTTACCTATCATAGATCTATATTTTTTTTCATCAAATGGTGCAAAATCATCTTCCTTTGACAATTTACAGCTTGTAACCATTGGTGTTCCAGCTAGTTTGCAATCTCCCATTCCAAAAGTTCTCAACACTTCCTTCACACACTTGGATTGTGTGATAAAAATTCCTTCCTTCATTTGTTGGATTTGCAAACCTATGAATTTTTTTAATCTCATCTACCAGTGACATCTCAAATTCATTCTTTATTTCATTAGCAAAATCATGAGATATATCATCATTACCTTCAAAAATCATATCATCAACAAATACCTCACTTACTAGTATTTTATCTCCTTCTGTCTTGAGATATATGTTACTATCTTTACTAAGTGAGAGTGCATTCTTTCATACCATGCTCTTGGTTCTTGTTTCAATCCATATAGTGCCTTATGTATCTTGCACACCATATCCTTTTCTTCAATTAATGTGTAACCATCTAGTTGTTCTATGTAGACTTCTTCTTCCAATATTCCATTTAAGAATGTTGATTTAACATCCATCTGATATACCTTAAATCCTCTGTATGCTGCAAATGCAAGTAGTCCTTACTCATTCCAATCTTGCTACTAGTGCAAATGTCTCAAAATAATCTTCACCTTCCTCTTGTGCATATCCTTTGCATACTATTCTGGATTTATTCCTGACCACTGCTCCATCTTCATTCAGTTTGTTTATGAATACCCACTTTGTGCCTATTACATTCTTATTTTTCAGTATGGGTACCAATGACCATGTATTATTCTTTTCTATCTGATCAAGTTCTTCTTCCATTACCTTGATCTAGTCTTCATCTGCAAAGGCTTCTTTTATTTTTCTAAGCTCAATGGTGGAGATCATACAAGAGTTTTCTCTTAGCCTTCTTCTAGTTAACACACCTACATTCTTGTCTCCAATAATCTAATCGAGGCTGTGATTGAGTTTGACATACCTTGGAATAACATGATCTTGGTTTTCAGGTTCTTCTTCTTTACTTTCTTCATCTTCTATTGGACCTTCTTGTTCTGGTTGAACTAGGGTTTCTATGTTCAGTTCTCCAACTTCTAACTTTACCGGTTCTAGTTCAAAAAATAGTGTGTTTGATTCTTCTTCTTCGATCTCCTTACTAGTTTCTTTAGATTTTTCAAGAAATTCATCTACTTAGACATTAACACTTTCAATGATCTTCATAGTTCAGTTGTTGTAGCACTTGTAATATTTGCTCTTGGTGGAGTAACCAAGAAATATGCCTTCATCACTTTTGGCATCAAACTTTCTAATATAACCACTTCTTTTAATAAAACATCTGCTACCAAAATTTTTGAAGTAACTGACATTCAGTGATCTACCATACCAGTATTTATAGGGTGTTTTATCTTTACCTCTTTTTACTAGTATCCAGTTCATTGTATAAATAGTTGTGCTGATAGCTTCTCTCCAAAATGTATTAGCTACACCTCCTTGAATTAACATGGTCCTAGCAGCTTCAACCACTGATCGGTTGTTCCTTTCTACAATACTGTTCTATTGTGGTATCCTTGGTATAGATAGTTTCCTCTTGATCCCATTGTTTTCATAGTATCTAGTGAATTCCTCTGAAGTAAATTCACCACCTTGATCAGTCCTTAAACATTTCAGCTTCCTTCCACTTTCATTCTCAACCAAGGCTCTAAATGCTTTAAATTTGTTGAATGCTTATGTCTTGTCTTTCAAGAATGTGAGCCACATCATCCTTGAGAAGTCATCAGTAAATATCAGGAAGTATCGATCTCCTTGAATAATCATAGTCATCATTGGTCCACATAGGTCAATCTGAACCAAATCTAGAAAATGTTCAGCTGAGAAAGATTTTCTCTTGAAGGTTGAGGTTGTCATTTTGTCTAACTAATATTCCTTGCACAAAGCATTCATCAATTTGTCCAATTGTGGCAATCCTCTTACGGATTTTGACTTGTTGACTCTTACAATGTTATCAAAATTCACATGACAAAACCTTTGATGTCAAAGCCAACTATCTTCTACTTTTGCAATCAAACAACTGTTGACTTTAGAGTTTAAGTGAAACAGGTTACCTTTGGTTTGTTTGTTAGTTGTAATCAGTTCACCTTTGCTTCCAAAGATCTTACATATTCCATTCTTGAATTCTAATGGGTAACCTTTGTGATTGAGTTGAGAAACACTCAAAAGATTGTGTTTCAGACCTTCAACCCAATAGACATCATCTGCACTACTCTTACCATTTAGGGAAATGGATCCTTTGCCTTTCACCATGCAGGGAGAGTTATTCCCAAATCTGACAACACCTCCATCAAATTCATCCAATGTTAGGAACTTGCTTCGATCACCAGTCATGTGGTGTAAATAACCACAGTCAATAATCTCATCATCTGAATTATCCAAGTGAGAGACCAATGCCTTTTGATCCGATGTGTCTTCTTTGATAGCAACAAAAACAATGTCCTCATTTGTATCTTCCTCATATTTTTCATCTGTAATAACTTCATCCACTGTAATGAGACAATTTATTTTCCTTTTCCTTTAAACTTCCTATATTTCTCTCATTTTTCACTGTTATCTCCATTAGGAGAGTTAGAAGGAATATGTCCTATCTGGTTACATGCAAAACATTTCAGTAGTAATTTATCTCTATACTTATTGGTACCTCTCGGTAACCACTTGTCCAATAATGCTTCAAGTTCCATCAGGCTATCATCATCATATACCTCTCTACTGGATCTAGATTCATGAATGTAACTTACTTCCCTACTTTTCCTTACTGGTGGGGTTGAGACCAAGGCTTTAAATATAGATTTTGACCTCTGAACACTTCCATCAAAACCATTTAATTCGAATTCAGTCAATTTAATAATGATAGAGTCAAGAGTTACCTTTGTCTTGTCAATAGATTTGAGTTCTTGAATGGCTTCAACTCTGATAGCATAGACCAGTAGAAGGGTTCTCAATACCTTCCTAACCAGTGGCATCCTCCACTATACCTCCAACACTTTTGATTTCTCCAACTATCTCCTTGATTCTCTGACCATAATATTGAATGTTTTCACCTTCAACCATTCTCATGTCATCAAATTTTTCTTTGTGACTCTCTTCCTTGGCTATCTTTACATGGTCATCACTGCCATAGATATCTTCCATTTTATTCCAAACTTTATATGCAGTCTCCAATCCATGAACATCAACATATTCAAAATCTAACAAGGTACTAATGATGGCTTCCAATGATTGGTTGTTCTCCTATTGCTCCTATTTCTGATCATCTAGCAGAATACCACTAGGAACATTATACTTAGTCACAACATGATCCCAATATTGAATTTCAAAGCTCTTGATGTAAATCTTCATCCTATCACTCCATATTCTGTAGTTATCTCTATTGAACTTAGGACCCTCTCTTCATCATTTTCTCCTCGATCTTTTCCTTGAGCTATTAGGCTTATACTTAAGAGGACCTAGAATGCTCTGATACCAATTGATAATATGATAAAACTATTAAGATCCGGTCAACCACTAAGAGGGGGGTGAATCAGTAGTTGAAGAATAAACTAAATTTTCACCAAACTTATTTTCAACTTAAAATCAACTCACAAAGTTTATCATTTTAGTCACTTTAACAAATCTACAATTGCATTGTTAAACCTTGCCGGTCGACCTAATACTTTAGTGATAAAATGCAATAGATTTGAAACTTAAATGTCCTTTGACCAAAACATTAAACCACTTCACTAATACCAATAATGACATATTTTAGATCCTTTCCAATCATTTAAAATGTATCTATGCAGATTTACATTTCATTCATATCAACCATACCAAAAACACATCCACAAAATCCTTCACCACTTGACATAATGATTTTTCACGTGGAAACCCAAATGGGAAAAACCGCGGTGGGGATGAATACCCACAAGTATTTTTGAGCTCTTCTGAAGTTCACCTTGTTAGGAGCCAAGACTAGTTAGAAGCTTATACAAGAATGTTTTGTTAGGAACAAATCCAGTTAAGGACCACCCAGTTAAGGGATTGACTACAAATACCTTGTTAAAGGTAACCTCAGTGGAGGATTTTAAATCCAAGCTAATGGATCACCTAGTTAGAGGATTTGAACAACAAGCCTGTTAGAGCTTACCCTGTGAAGGGATTTCAAATTGTTGTAATTGTTAGAGAATAATAGGTTCTTTGACTGATTTGGAAATAGAACTTCCTTGCTGAATCAGATCCTTTACCGCTCCTATCTGCCTTCACATCATTCTGCATACACACCTCTTGGTTCGACAACAATCACTTTCATATTTAATCAAATCTGCCAACCACTTCATTCAATAAATTCATCAACCTTATAAACAAATATATTAGGTCGGTAACACAACACAAACCCTAAAATTCTCATAAATATGACAAACGCATTGGTTCAATCTTGACTGTTAGATTACATGCAATCAACTTTACTTTCTTCTAGGTATCTACAACCACTCCTAGATCATCTCACTTTGAATCTTGTAATACATCACATGTTTGTCACTTCATACTATGAATTTGATCATTCCCAAGATAAATGATTATCTTTACGCACCAAAACCATCTTGAAACTCATAATGTGCAACATTCTTTCATGGCATCTTCATCACTGATCATCATTCAGTCATAAATCCTCACAACTGATCTCCAAGCTTCATTAGTTAGGGTTCTACTTCTCAACTGGATAGGGTTACCAGTTGATCTTCACTGCTTCATTACCGGTTGCTTTACTGCTTCATTAATGGTTTCTATTGACATCAATGAAAACACTTCCTAATATACTTCTTCAATGCAATCTTCATGCAATGCCAACAATGACATCCAATTTCCATCTATGATGATGGGTTAGAAATTATATCAGTCTAATTGAGACAATTCAGTATCTGATACAACTATCTATGTGGCTTATCAGTTATTGAGAGAAGATAAATAGTACAATCTGTGTGAAGTGCTCCAGAGAGAGCTATTGAGAAATTTAAAGAAAATTAAGAGAGATAAGAAGAATGTATTCAAATTTGGAACCTTGATTATATGTTTATATTTCTTCTTTATGAATGAGATTTTGGGAGTTGGGAATGCAGTGGGTCTATGATAGGCCGATAGGAGTGCAAATCAAAGAAACACTTTATGGTCATGTAGATGCTATAGTCAAGAATGGTATTCTTTGGGGATACTTTAAAATATTTCAAAACATGATGCAGATCCATGAGAGAATCCGTAAGGATATTGTGGAGAAATATGAAGACTCAATATGCTTCATGGTTGATACCGACCAATGTCTTATGGAATTTGTAGAACCTAGAACTTCATGGATCATGCCCATGGGATATAAGGTTGAAGCACAAATTCTTGATGTCTATGCTCACCATTTATTAAGAAAACTGATGGATACATTTGAGGAAAGATTTG
Source organism: Cryptomeria japonica (assembly GCF_030272615.1). Taxonomy (NCBI): domain Eukaryota; kingdom Viridiplantae; phylum Streptophyta; class Pinopsida; order Cupressales; family Cupressaceae; genus Cryptomeria; species Cryptomeria japonica. The sequence continues at coordinate 631,834,829 of NC_081407.1, forward strand.
GGACTTACAAAGAGAAGAGCATGGACTTACACTCTAAGTTCAAGAAGCCTGAGATGCAGAGAAAAAATAGGAAGGAAATAGAACAACTAGCAGAAAATATGGGAATTACCAAAGAGGTAGTCCAGAGAGCTAGGGAGAAGAATATTCTGAAAGAAGATGATATGGTTAAGCTAAATAAGGCTAAACAGGAAGCTCATGTTCCTAAGAGAAAGAAGCTAAAGGTTTCTGCACCCTCATCCGGTGGTAAAAAACATGTTAGTTCACCTAAGCCTCAAGTCAAACAATCTAGTGAAGGTAAGAGGAAGTGAGGACAAGACAAAGTACTCATCCCTGATGATGAAGAAACAAAATCAGATGATGTTGTCAAGGAAATAAAGCAAAGTGCCAAAACCATTAGAGTTGTCAAAGACAAATCATCCAATGAGAAGCATCCCAACATAAAGACTCAGGCAAATGACTTTGTTATGAATATTAGAAAGCTTAAGAAAACCATCATCAAGTAAGGTAACCTTAAACCTATTTCTAATTATTATGATTTATTGGATGATGTGGGAAAGAGAACCATAGAAGAAGCTACTATTGAGTATCTGAACAAATACAATAGAGCTCTTATTGAGATAATGTCAGAGGTTACTAAAATTTTATATGATATTCTAGACATGAGGAAAGAAACACCTAGAATAGAAGAGGAAAGGATAAGGGAATATGTGTTGGTCCAACTCTAACCTATAATAGCAAAGACAAAAGTTGATAGGATTCTTGAAAACAACAAAGAAAAATTTAGAAGCAAGAAAAGAGTAAACAAAATTATAATTGGTAAAAGTGACGAGGTCAAAAAATAAACTGAACAAATTTTGAGGGAAATTCTATTGGAGAATCAATATTGAGGTGATACTTGATAAATCTCAAGTTGATGTTGAGAAATCTATTTCAGAAGCCCTAGGTATGCCATCCCTAGGAGATGAGTAAAAACCTAATGAAACTTCTATTATGGAAGGTCGGGCTAAATTAGTCCTAAAAGAAGATGAAGTTGAAGGAGATAAGGATAATACTAATGCAGATAAGGCTAATGATCCTTCCGTCGATGACAAGAATGCAGACTCACAGGAGAATGTAGTTCAGGAGAAGTCATAAGTTTAGGTTACAAATGAGGCAAGAGACATTATGGATCCACTAAAGGGGAAGTAGACTTATGTAGAGGATGTGGAATTCACTTAAGGCCCCCATCAACCTTGATTCTTTATCCCCTATTTAGGCACTTTTATTGGCCATATTTACTCAAGCCAAAGCCCAGGAAGATTTGGAAAAATCATGTTCAAAGAATAGTGAATTGGTCACTTTGGCATCTGATGTATTGGAGAAACTCATGCCTTCATTTTAGAAGGACTCATCAGACACTCCATCCGATAATCTGAAAATCCTAATCAATTATGTGGATAGTCACATTCAATCATTTGAAAAATCTGTTGAAGAGAAGGTCTGTAGTGAATTTCATGCTAGAAGGCTTCAGACACTAAAGAATGTGGTTGTAGATGACATAATCATCTTGGATATGGATATAAAAGGAATTCAAGATGCATTTTCTGATGGAGGAAATATCTATATGTCATGTTTAATGCTATCTAGGTTTAAATAGGATATTAAGAGTAAGATTAAAGTGCATGAGGATCCACTTGTCAAATTATCATAGTCATTTGATCCATTATCAGTCTCCTTGAGAGGTCATGAAAAACAAGTAATATCTTTGCTTGAGAAAATTAGGAGTCTGAATTAGATAAAGGAGAAAATAATTGGTCAAGTTAGTGAACTTAGGAGCCTTATTACTCCTAAAATGGATATTATGCTTAGTGGTTTGGAAGATACTCAGGCTGCCATGAAATCCTCAGAGCCATCCGATCTAAGATCGGTAGAGGCACTTGCATACTTTCTCAGTGGGCTCATAAGTGTGATGGAGAGTCTTAAGAAGGGATGGGATAGCCATCTAAACTCCCTGAGATATTCTTATGTAGATATTTTTCAATTTTTTTGAGTATAACTGTGTACACATGTATGTAGCATTTTTTGTTTGAATTTTTGGTTTCTGGAATCTACCTTTGCAATTGATGTCAAAGGGGGTGAGTAGATAAGTGAAAAATGTTGATCTTAGGGAAGTTATTGATTTTTGGAGTCTGTTAGTCATATTTTTGGTGGTAGTGTATACATTTTGGTTTTGGTCTGACACTTAGTCATTTTTCACTAAGTGTTGCCATCAATGCCAAAGGGGGAGATTGCTGGCAAGAGACACTACAAGTATGTTGAGATGTTATCATTGATGGAAACTCATATCAGTTTCAGCATCCACACTTCATGTTTTCATAATTCTAGAAGACTAAGTGAAGATTTCTTAAGTCTGGTAAGATGAACAGGATATCTATTAGAGTGTACAATTTTGTTTGGCAGATTATTTTGGTTATGTATTTTGCTATGCAGATTTTAGAGAAGGTTTGTGGACATGTACTATGCCTTATTCCAAGATTGCAGCCTCTGATAATGAGTTTCATGTTAGTTGGGAGATCCATTAATCATGTTTTTGTTATGGACTGTATATATCAGTTGTAACGTGTGTTAATTCAGTTAGGATATTTTGTGGATTGAATCTAGTGAGTGTTTATGTGTTCAAGGTTGATGAGATATCATGTGGCAAGAATGTGGACATATTTTTTTGGTCAACATGGGTGTTATGATATGATTGAGCCAACTTCTACACATGTTTCATCCTTTGTGACATGTTCTTGAAGCCGACATGAGGTTGAGACTTAATTTGTGATGCAGATATATAAGGAGGTTTTATTTGATCATTTTGGTTGTGTTGATGATTTAAGTGATGGGTATGAGTGATTGTGCATAGTTTCACATGTGCAAGTGTTAGATTTGTGCTCCTGATTATAGCAGAATATCAAATCAGAGAAGAGTTGTGAAACAGTGCAAGGATATGCTATTTGTGCTTAACCAGAACTATATCCAGGCATTTGTTGATACTACTTCATAGCTCAAACTTCATTGTAATATCTTACAAACATTTGTAAGGTAGTGAGCCTTATGAGGTTGTAGACCTTGTAATTTGAGCAGTGAGCTCTAAGCAATGTTCCTGAATACATGTGTGTTCCCTTTATGTAATATTTCTATACTTTTAGCGGAGTATATTAATATTGTGGGTTAGAATCCCACTGTGGTTGTTCCCTTAACCGGGTTTCCCCATAAAAATCCTGGTGTTATGGTGTTGGTGATTGTTTTCTTTTTGTTTTGTATATATCTTTCATTCAGTTGCTTCAAGTGGATTAAAAATCAATTTTTAGTATTGCAGAACATTGATTCACCCCCCCCTTCTCAGTGTTCATTGATTCCAACAATCTTGAATTTAGTAGGAACTATCTTACCCACTCAGGTCAATTTCCTTGTTATTCAACCTGTAAACATGGTAGTCCCATGGGGTGCAGTAATTGGTCCACTCAATTTGATAGGACCCTTGTATGAACTTCCTAAAGAATCAAGAAAAATCATACCTAAATTCAGGGGTGATGGGAAAGTCACACTAGATGAACATATGCATACTTTCTTTGGAGGTATCTCGATATTAGGAGTTCAACATGAAGATGTTACAGTCAGTCTTTTTGTCAAATCTTTGATAGATGTTGTAGCAGATTGATTTTATCATTTACCGAATGGTGTGGTTGATAATTGGAATAATATGAAAAATAAGTTTGAATAGAGGTTTAAAACTAGTGATAATGAATATGTATTGGTAGCCTAGTTATCTTCTATGAAGAAAGAAATGCATGAATCTATGAGAGATTTTGTAGCCAAGTCCAATAATTTAGTGGGTTGAATACCAGCCAACGCCGCACCAAATGACATGTTGAACTACTATCTTTCTTCACTAACAACTTACCCTCTGAAGTTAGTTTTCTCCTCAAGAGGAATCCACAAGCTGATTTGACAACAACCCAATGTATGGTTGTTTCAATAGAATATGACCTAATCACTTCTAGGAAGTAGAAAAGTGAAGTACAAACTGGTAAGGTGCAAGAGGTTAGTTCTACTAACCTACTAACCCAGTAATCTAGAGGTTAGCTAATGACATTATCGCCCTAAAAAGAAAGATGCCTAAGGGACCGCAACAACCCTTTTATCAAGATGTATAGAGATCATCTGCCAAGCCATTAAGTATATCCGGTCCATCTTAGAGACTAGATATAGAAGTTCCTCCTTCCTTGAGCAAAGGAAACCAAATGGCATGTAATTTTCACTTGATTGTTGATCATGATGACGCATCATGTTCGAAGATGACTAGATACATATAGATGAATACCACAAATAAATAAGAAGAGTATCAAGTTGAAGAACATGTCCCTTTAGGGGAAGCTAATATCAATTTCATTGAATATGAATTCAATGCTAAAGGAGAAGACCTGTTCATAGAGAGATAATCCAAATAGCACTGTTCTCACTAGAAGTAAATATGCACAAAAGAAGGATTCAGAAGACAAGCTCAACAATGACAATGTTACCTCACATCCCAAGTATATTATGCCAAGAGGCTCTTCGTCTAACTCCAAGTGGCTAGAAACAAGTCAAACTAAGAAACATACTTAGGTACCTTCTTCTACTACAAATGAAATTTTTCCTAGTTCTTTTGATATAATTGAGTCTTGTAAGAACACCAAGATACAAATTACTCAAGTTAAATATTTCAGACTAAATCGTTCTGAACTAGACCGACTTGTTAAGTTCATTATACCCAAGTCCTCCATACAATCTATGACCGCTCAGGTTACTGAAGATAATACCTTGGCCCACATTGATCCTAGTTGCCTCAATTCCTCTCAATAATTGAAACATCCAAACCCAAAGAATCCTCTCTTGAATCCGGAACCATTATGTGTATTTGTTCATTGTCAGTTTCAAATTAAGTAATTGTGTGATTGAATCTAGAGCCTCTAACAATGTGGTGTTGTCTCAAGTAGCCAAGGCTCTAAGCTTGACCCTTACTTCCACTAGTGGCAGATGTTTCTCAATGCATTCTTCCCAAGTCCCCATATTAGGTCAAGACAAAGATACTCAAGTAGCTCTGCCTCTTATCCTTCTAAGAGACTCAAGCTTACCATTTTAGTTTCAGACGTCCCAACAAGTTATGGAATGCTTCTGAGTCGAAGTTTTTGTAATGACCCGAGGGGAGAAATTCAAATGGATTGATCTTTTGCTACTATCCTAGTGAATGGTAAGAAAGTTATATTAGAACCTGATCCTAAGGCCAAATTTACTATGATGAAGTCAGATGATCCAAGGTCACAAATCTTATATGTGGAAACTGGTCTTGGCACCTATATGTGTAGTTCTTCCAAATGTTTGGGTAATTGTTTTGTTTCTGATGAATTAAAAGGACTTTGGACTATGGAATTTGATGGTAGTTGTTCTTCTTCTAGTTTAGGTGCTGGAGTGGTCCTTATTGATCCAAATGGCTATCAATTTCCTCTAGCTTATAAGCTAGAATTTGAAAATACCAACAATACTGTTGGGTATGAGGCCCTTTTGTTAGGCCTAGTTACTACCAAAGAAATGGGAGTTAAATAATTAAGAGTGAAAGGAGATGCTACACTTATGGTGAGGAAAATCTAAGGGCAATATGTTGTGAAAAATGGAAGATTGAAGCATTATCGAAATAATCTAGGATTGCATTGAAGACTTTGAATCTTTCACTATCGAATCTATTCCTAGGATACAAAATGCCAAAGTTGATTCCCTGGTTGTATCTACATCTCTTCTGCTACCTCATCGAGACCTTAAAGAAAAAAAAATATAATATGGAGGTTGTTTATAGGCCAATGTCTTGGATAATATAAATCACTGGCAAGTGTTCAATAATGATAGGCAGATCATTAAATTTTTTAAGAATACCAGTTCCTTCTTTCACACCTTTTTTGAAGGTAGTGATGAGGGTATTCCTAATATCCTCGAAGGAGAAGAAAGATATGAGGAGCATGAAATGAGAGATGTGGTGTGACTGAAAGGAAATGAGATTCCTAAGGGTCTTGTCTCTTTGGAACATTTGTTCAATAGATGTGATCAATATATCAAAAAAAAAAAGTTTGACCCCAACTTAACATTTGTCGAGTATGAACAGGTGAATATAGGTGCAAAAGAAGATCTAAAAATGGTCTATATAGGGTAATGTTGTACACTTGAAGAAAAGGAGAAACTGATTTCCCCGCTAATCAGATATAAAGATGTTTTTGCATGGTGCTATGCCAATATTAAAAGGTTCGAGAATGGAAAAATAAAGTTTGCCATATTCCCCTTAAATCAGGACCTGCCCCATTTAGGAAAAAGAAAAGAACCTTAAATCCCAAATTCACTAAATCTATTCTTTGTGGAATCGATAAGATGTTGAAAGCAAGGATAATATATCCTATACATCACACCATGTGGGTTGCTAATATTGTACCAATGAGAAAGAAAAATAGAGAAATAAGAATTTGTGTAGATTTTTGAAACTTGGACTAAGCTTCTCTTAAGGATAATTATCCACTACCTGTGATGAACCATATTCTACAAACAGTGTCAGGATAAAAAATGATGTCCATGTTGGATGGTTTCTCTAGGTATAACCAGATAGAAGTAGCTCCAAAAGACCAACACAAGACTGCTTTCACTACCCTTGTGGTCATCTTTGCTTATAAAAGGATGCCTTTTGGCCTTATTAATGTTGGAGCTACCTTCCAGAGGATAATGGACTTAACCTTTGGTGATCTAAAGAATAAAATCATTGTTGATTACATGGATGACTCGACTATTTTCTCAAAGATGAGAGTAAATCATTTCCAAGATTTAGAGAACATATTACAAAGATGTAGAGATTTTAGCATTTCTCTAAACCCTAAAAAATATATATTTGTAGTCACAGAAGGCAACCTTTTAGGAAAAATCACCTCTAAAAATGGCATTAGGATTGATCCTGAGAGAGTCAAAGAAATACATTAGTTGAGTCTTCCCTCCTCCTTAGATGCCGCTAAGATCCTTTTTTGGCCAGGTGAATTTTTTGAGGAGTTTTGTGCTAGATTTTGCTAAATTGTCAAGGCATATTGTTGAGATGTTGAAAATTCAACCGGCCTTTAAATGGAACTTGGAAGGGAAGATGGCATTTGACACAGGGAAGAAGGCATTTGACACAAGTACGTAGTTGTACTTCTCTAGAAATAAGTTGTAGACATGGAGATGGAACAACCCTTTTTGGTGTGCAAAAAATTTAGAGGATCATGTTGTTGCATCATAGTCCCTACTTTTTCAAGGCATTTTCATAAGGAAAATCCAAGTCAGCTCATATTATTCAGATCCAGGTGCATGACAAAATTTTGAACCTCTAGCTCAGTATTTTGTTAGTTTTGTCTTCAATTTTAGCACTTCACCCTAAATCAGATTTCAACTTACAAAAGGTGGAAAAACACATCATAATAAATCAATCCACTTAGTATTCAGTCCTCATCTAATTTTTGATTGAATTTAGTGGATTCCTCCCCTCTTTTGAATGTGAAGAAAAATCTCCCCCTAAAAGCGAAAATAGATTTAGTGATTTCTCATTCCATGTTGCAAATTGCAAAATCAAATTTTCCCCTTTACATTTTGGTGAACCCGACAAGTCCTATGCGTACTTCTGATTTTTGTTTTTAGATCTGAGTGAATGCAATTTAATATTCAAATTTTCATTTACAATTTTGATTTCCTTCCAAATTTGAAAAATTTAGAGGCTAATTTCATTAAAACCCTAATTTTCATTTTCAAAATTGAGCTTGCAAATTGGATAATTTGGGTTAAGTATTTCAAATTTGAGTGTTATTCAATTTCAAAATTCAAAATTTTACTTGCAAGTCAAATTTCACATTTAAAATTTTAAAATTAAGTGGTTAATTGCAAAAAACCCTAATTTTAAAAAAATTAAAAATTGAGCTTGTGGGTTTGTTTAAATTTTGAATTTCCCTCTTCAAATTTGTTGTTAATTTCAATTAAAATTCAAAATTGCAATCTTGGATCTAATTTCAAATTTAAATTTTAAAATTAAGTGGTTAATTAAAAAAGCCTTGATTTTTAAAATTAAATTAATCTTGTGCATTTCCCAATTTTCTATTAATTATTTCAATTTTCAAAATTTCAACATTGGCTCCAATTGTAAATTCAAATTTCAAAATTAAGAGGCTCTTTTTTTTTCTACAAGACCCTAATTTTAAATTTAATTATTTGTGGATCATTTCAAGTTTTAATTTTAATTACAAGAGCCCTAATTTTTAAATTTAAATTCAACATTTCATCTAATTTTAAAATTAAGTGGTTCTTTTTACAAAGCCCTAATTTTAAATTTTCCTTTAGATCAACTTCAATTCAAATTATAAAAAAAAAAGAAATTAAGAGGTTATTTTTAGCCCTAATTTTAAATTTATTTCTCTCTCCTAATGGGTAATTTTAATTTAAACTTAAGAGGTTATTTTTGTTGGCAATTGACACTCATCCGGTTTAGTTGTGTTGTCATTGATTGCAACACACATCATTTTGGGTTGGACACTTAACCGGTACTCACCGATATTCATGATTCGGCAACCGACATTCAAGTCATCCGGAAGACAAAGGAAATCAGCAAACTAGGAACCAGTATATGAGGCCGACATAGGAGATTGATCCGACAGGTTTACACAACAACAATTAGCGGCATCCGTCACAAATTTTAATGTATTTATTTTTGTCTAGGCCGACATGTAAATAAATTGTAATATCATTGTAATCCAACATAAGGCATTCATGTTTATGTTTGGGAAGGGTATTTAAGTCAGTCCGGTTAGGTTATTTTGGATATACATATAGAGAGAAGGAATATATAGTGATGTGATATTGTTAGAGAAATGTTGATCAGCTGAATGTGAATATAATATTCTATAGTCGGTCTTGGTTATTGGTTTAGAGGTTTGGGATGCGAAGTAAGTTATCGGTAAAGGAGGACACAATGAAAACTGGTACAGACAGTGCTTGAACCGGAACTCATCTAGCATAGCAGATGCATTCTTTGAGTTCAAAATTTTGTTTGTAAACTAGTATTTGGTGTTTGTAGTCAGTGAGGCTCATTTTGTGATGAGCAGTGTGCTCTAGGTTGTTGGCCTTCCTGCATGTGCAACCCCTATTGTAATATTTATTCATTTGGCCAGTGGATAGATATTGTGGGTCACCAATCCCACCGTGGGTTTTCCTCTTTGATGTTTTCCACGTATAAATATTTGTGTTATGGTGTATGTTCTTGTGGTGGCATCATTTATACTTACTGCTATATTCTTTTATGGTTACTGAATTACTTTGTTAATAAGGTTAAAATTGATCTCACGGGTAGAACACTGATTCACTACCCCTCTTAGTGTTCTTGGATTCCAACAATTTTTACATAATCCTAATTTTAAATTTCAATTTCCTAGGGGATTGTATCACAATTATTCTCTATCTTTTCAATGAATTTGTTCATTTAATTGAGTAATCATTTTCCCAAAATTTTCCATTATTCAATTATTTTGCATCTTAGATTTCAAAATTCAAATTTTAAATTTCAAACTTCAAATTTCAAATTTCTAAATTTTGCTCCCTTAGTGCATGAGTTTTACTACTATTAGTCTAACCTACAGTATCCCCATGAGATGAAGTTGTAGAATGAAGGCTTCCCAAGGTTTAATTACCAAGGAGATGGAGCCTAATTTGGATAATTTTTTCAATGAGGATATTGGTGGTTCTTCCAATCCTACAAATGTCCCCGTTTATCCTCATTCTTTAGATAATTCTCATGATGTGGAGGAATCACTAACTAGGGTTTATGTTGACCACTTGGAGAATATTGACAATCAATTTGAAAATCTTTAACAAGGATGAGAACAATATCCAAAAAGTGAATCTCTCCCATTGATTGAAGGATTAAAAACAATGGTTCAAAGTGATAAACTTGGTGTTGATATCTTGCATGATATTGCTTATATTGTTGATTCTAATATATTATTCCCATGAAGAATTGTGCTAAAGCCCTAGGTAATACACAACCTCCTAGTCAAGTTAATCATTTCATTACTTTGACTACTCCTATGGCTAGTGTTCCCACATTTACATAAAACATCATGGATACCTCTACACAAAATGTCATACCTATGAATGTTAGTCAAGGGGGAAACTCATCTTCTTTCATTTATCTTACCATGAGTATTCCCTTTGTTACCCAATCCTAACCTATATCTACCTATCATAATATTCCACCTCCTTATTCTCAACCCCCGCCTTCATATACCAATATCCCTTCTTATTATCAACCCCTTCCTTCATTCAACAATTTTACCCCTCCTCAATCCAACATGTATAATTTCAATCCTTCGATCGAAGCTACCATCAATAGTCTAGCCCAAGCAATATCTTCCTTACAATAATAAATAGCTTCTATGAATCAATATAAGTATAAGGTTCCCACATTTTATGTAGCGAGCCCATTATCCAATGAAATTGTTTGAGATGTCCCTCCTAAACATGTGGAAATCCATCAGTTAGAAATTTATAATGGAAAAGGTGATCCCTTGACTCATGTTAAAACATTTTGAACTTTGTGTAGTGACTTTGCTCATGACCAAAGATTGTTTTTTAAATTATTTACCAGAACATTAAGGGAGAAAGCTTTGCAATGGTATTGTTCTTTTCCTCCTTATTCTATTGCTTATTTTCAACAATTGGCCAATGCTTTCATTCAACAATTTCCCAATAATATTGTTCCTAAAATCACTTTGACTGATTTGATGCATTGTAAGCAAGGTGTGAAAGAAAAAGTGACTGATTTTATTGGTAGATATAATTATTTGTATTCTCAAATTTCTTTTCCTATGCCTGATCAAGATATTCAAAATATTTTTATTTCTAATTGATAAAAGATATTATGGATAAACTTATCTTTTATGAGTTTACTTCCTTTATGCAGTTGTGCGTAGTACTTCAAAAGTATCATCTTATCGTGAGTCAATTGGAACAATCATCCTCTTCAATGGCTCCAAGTAATAAGGGTGGAAGTTATCAACAACCATTTTTGATGTTAAAACTAAATAAGGGATTCATCAAATTCAATGACAACAACAACACTCAAGTAGCAGCTACAACAGGGGTGCCTCCTTTGTCCAAATACTTTAGAAAAGAATCCACTCCTCCTAATGAATCTTTTCATAGTATTATGTCTCAATTGTTACAAAGGAATGTGTTGAAACTTCCCCCTATCAAATGAATTGATCCATACAAGACATCCTTGTTACAAGTGTGGTTATCGTTGCACCAAAATATTGACCTATTAATGCTCAATACAACCACTAGTTCTATAAAATCCACAAAATGTTGTTAAGACATGTCACAAACCTGAGCTCAACACTTCACAAAACAAGGAAACAAAGGAGGCACACCTTACAATAATCCCCCCTAGTGCAAGAGAGGGGTTTGAACCTATGACCAAGCTTTGATACCACTTGTTACAAGTGTGGTTACCGTTGCACCAAAATATCGACCTATTAATGCTCATAGAACCACTAGACTTATAGAATCCATAGGAGGCGGTTAAGCCATGTCATAAACCCAAGCACTACACTACACAACACAAGGAGACTAAGAGTGTACACCTTGCAACAATGCCCACCTTAATTTTGATTCTAAAGCCTTTTTGCCAATACCATTGTCAACCCAATCATGACACTGAAAAGTGTTATTCTTTGAGAAGTAAGATTCAAGACTTGATTGATAACAATACCATATTTGTAGCTGGTGTGAATGATAAAGGAAACAAATTAGTATCTCCTCATAATCAAAACATTTAAATTTTGACTGATCCTTTACCTTCCCATTCCACTAATGTGATTGAGACTGATTATCTTGCCTTCTCTCCCAATGATGTTGGCCTTGAGTCTAATAATGTGGTGAACCTTATAGATCAAAAAGAACCTCCTAAGGACTTATACATTACATTTGATCCAAGTGAGACTATTGAAGAACCTTATGGACCACTTTACATCACTGCAAAAATAAAAGGCATACCTTCTCAAGGGGTGCTTGTTGATCCAACTTTCATGGTTAATGTGATAACTAAAGAATTTCTTTATACTTTGCAATTGCATCAAGTAACAAATGATGATACTGATGTGGTAGTTAATTTTTTTGATGTCTTTTGTTGTCCTTCTATTGGTTCTATCACACTTCCTATTGATGTTAGTACTAAATGCTCAGATGTTAAATTTCCTATCATTCCTACATCTGATCAATTTTGTGTGAAGTTGGGACATCCTTGGCTCTCTTCCATGAAAGAGATTGCTTATATTGTTCATAAGTATTTGAAATTTCCTCATAATGATGAAATAATAATTGTTAATCATAGCATATATCAACCTACAGTGAGGCATGGACATGTTTTTGTTGATTATTTTTTGTCCAAACAATTCCAACCTCTTCAACCTAGAAGTGATGCTCTCTTTAAATCATATCAAAAATGGAAAAATGGGATGATTTTGTCATTGAGTAAACCTATAAATCCAACACTTAGGATTCCTCTTGATGATCATATACCTCTTCTTGAAAACAAGATGATTCTTCCTCCTAAGGAAATAAATAATCTTCTTCCCAAAGAGAAATCTATTTCATCTCCTAAGGATAAGACTATCTTTCCTCCTAAGGAAAGTGATATTCTTTTTCCTAAGGAAGAAACTATTCCTTCTCCTAAGGATGAGTCCACTCTTCCTCCCAAGGATAGAAACTATTATCCTCCCAAGTGTCAAGCTATTCCACCTAAGGGTAGACCTATTCCTCCTCTTCATGATGGACCTGGTCTCCTTCCTACACCTCCTATTCCTCCTTTATATGGTGTGGTTCTGTCTCCTACATCTAAAAAATAGAAGCGATCGATCTCCTAATGTTCAACCTAAAAGACCTCAACCCATTCATCCTTCGTTAAAAGAATAAAATAGTCCTATACCTAATCAACCTACACCTTCACAACCTTCAACTAAAACTAAATGAAACCGTTGTGCGAGAGAACACCAAAGGAGACATCATGCTAGAGCTCATGAACTTGCTTCCCAAGACACCTATTTTTGACATAATTTCATTTTCTCCTAGTGATGATGTTAAACCTAATTCTCCAAGACGCAAAATGCTTAAAACAAATGGTGGTTCAAGTTCTATTCCTATTAGAGCTCCTTATTTTGTTAATATTGATGAAGAAATAGGTGAGAATGTTTTTAATGATGAAAATGTTGATCCTAATATCTTTGATGATGAATATAAGTATGTTAATGTTGAAAATGATTTATCTAAATAGGTTTCAAAAGCATTAATCCTAGCTCCTAATAATGAACAAAGTGATCCATCATTAGAGCATGTTCCTTGTTTGGAACTTGTGATAGCTCCATCTACTTTTTTCGATGTCTCTCCTCTTGCATGTTTTCCACCTTCCCAAAATAATAATGAGTAAGATCAGGGGGGGGGATGACATGCTTGATTATATTCATTAGCATTATATACTCTCTCTCTCTCTCTCTCTCTCTCTCTCTCTCTCTCTCTCTCTCTCTCTCTCTCTCTCTCTCTCTCTCTCTCTCTCTCTCTTGCTTATTTGTGACATTCTTCTATTCGTTGTCCCTAGTGTTGTCTACTTGAGGATGATGCAAAGCATTGAGGTCTCTTTTGGTCTCTCCCATGTTGACTCAGACACATGTGTTCCTTTCTTCCATGGTGGTTTCCTTTCTTTGGGGGATGAGAACAATTCTATTTATATATATATATATATATATATGTATATACATATATATATATGTATATACATATATATATATACACACACATATATATACACATATATATATATACACATATATGTATATACATATATGTATATATATATATGTACATATATATACATATGTATATATATGTACATATATATACATATGTATATATATGTACATATATATATACATATATATATACATATATGTATATATATGTATATGTATATATATATACATATGTATATATATATATACATATTGTGTGGTGGAAAAAGTGACACTAAGCAAACATGCCCTAATCTCACTTTCAACCACACACTTGTGGAATATGAAAGAGCCTAGAGGTATCACACAATTGGCTACTTCTTCTTGTGGAAGAGAGAGCCACGAGCTACCTATTAGGATTTCTATTCCTTTGTTGTAATTGAAAGATGAAATGATGCAAGTTCAATCCCTAACCCCAAAGTGCAAGTACGAACTAATAACAAGATTACAGAATTGAACTTAAATGATGGAAAGCTGTAAACACAAGGACAAGACAAGAATGTAAATGCATACCCGGAGTTAAAATCTGACTGAAAATGTTCGGGACAGGGGCGCGAGCGCCACTGTCCTGATTCTGCCCCTAAAACTGCTCCGAAAACTGTTGTTTTGCACTCTGGAAAAGCTGTCAAAAATGCTGAAAATGCTGTCTGTCAGGAGGACCAGGGCGCCCAGCGCCCCTGTCCCAAGGACCAGGGTGCCCAGCGCCCCTGTCCTGGTAGGACCAGGGTGCCCCACGCCCCTGTCCCGGTCTTTTGCTTTGAGATTTGGTGGGAAGGTCTATCTCAGTCTGCTTCTTTCGAATCTGCAACTTGCGGCGTCGTCCGAATTCTGAAACCTGCACTTATATCTGAAAAGGTGTTTGGGCGGCTATATAGGGTTTTGCCTTAGTCAAACCCCCACTTCGGTGATTTCCACCTCCATGAATAGCCAAGTTGTTTTGTAAAATGTATTGTGTGTGCAAGGTCCTAAAATGCAAGAAAGCAAACTAGAGCAACCTAGAAAGTAAACCCTAATTGCTTGTAAATGATAATGTAAATGCTCTAAATCAAGATGCAAAGTGATCTAAAGCATGAATAAAGGATATATTGAAGCTTATGCAAAGACATGAAAACAACATGAAATCATACCCAACCCTCAAGGGAGGAGTACAAGCCAATCTTCAGTCGGTAATCTCCTATTGTTCTTCAATGTCTTCCAAGCCCTAAATGGATGAATGAAATTGATAAATGCTTGATAGAAGGATGTTGAATGTTGTTGAAGTCTTCAAAGATCTGCTCTTTCACTGCATAGAAGGTCCCTGAAACCAAAATCCGGATCCTTTCAAATGAAGAAAGAGAGCTCTTATATATGAAACCCTAGGTCTTAATTTTGACTTTAGGTCGACTTAGAGATTGAATCTCCCGCCAATTTCTTGAGGTTAAGCCTTATTTTATGATTGGATCGCGCTCCTAAAATTTCGAGAAAAATGTCCGGGACCATGTTGCACTCCGGGCGCCATGGTCCCGACAACTTTTCACCAAATTTTTAGGACTGTCGGATATGATGATTTTAGAGAGAATCCTGAAGTTACAGGTGATTTCGAGATGTTTTGACCCCCGAAATCAAGCCCCCAAGTTCAAAATAGGACCTAATTAGGGTTTTTGATTAAATGATGTATTGGAGGAATAAAATGAAAAGGGCACACTTTAATGAAAGGGCCCAACTTTATGATGTAGGAAATGATAAAATAGGACCTTAGACCTAATTAATTTAATTAATTAAGTGCTAAAGGGGAAATGCAATGCAAAATACAAAATGTGCCAAGGCGGGTGCTAAACTAGGTGTGAAATTGTACCACCCTAGCAAGTGCGTACAATTTACGATGCTACATTTAGCCCCCACTTTAGCGGTCATATGAACACTACGTGCATATGCAAGCTAAAGTACAGAAAAGTAAACATTATTTGAAAAAGGATATATCCATAAGTCTGTCGAACGAAGCCCCCAGCGGTATCTGCAGTACACAGTTAGGAACTGCACCCTACAAAACACACGTTAGATCACAAAATCACCTAATGCTTACTAAGGAAGGTGATGAAAATTAGAGGGTAGCTATATGCCCCCCCCTGTTTCGGCTTGCTAATTTTAGTGAGTTGAAACAGGGTATCATGTTTACCACTTCGAATTGTTAAAGAAAATTGATGAGAAATGCTCACAAGAAGATTTGATATGAGATCAAAAACTAATGGAGAATCATTTGGTAAGAAAGAGGACTACATCTCAATTCCAACACAACAAAGAGTATGAGGATTTGAGAGTTCTCTAACACAAGATGAAGGATGTAAACATGGACTTCTTGCCCCTAGATCTTGTCTAGGTGATCCATGGGAAAAAGGACATGGAAAACTAGCCCCCAGAGTCTGTCTAGGTGATCCATGTAAGGGAGGAGAGTGAGAAAGTCTAGCCTTATGCCGCTAGTTCCACTCAACCTCGTGCATGTGTGTGTAAGGGAGGTTAGAAGCACCTCATAGGAGTCTATGCCCGAGTATGCTACAACCTGTATATGTATAGTACAAAAGCGTGACATCTCGCTCTAAGAGTCTGTGCTCTGGTTCCGAGAATGACCCATTGCTCAAAAAGTGTAATGTTTATGTCATAAGCAAAGTAGAACAAGGATACCTACCTTCATCACAAAAGAAGATACCCCAAAAATGCAACAATGTCATAGATCCAAGCAAGAGAGTTTTGCACTCTTTAAGCAAGGATAAGATAGTTGAAAAAGGGATATCTTGTAGTATGTGTAAAGGAGATCCTTAGAGGAGAAGAGATCTTTGTACAAAAGACACCTATCCCCGAGAGGAATTGTCTTAGACAAATATAACATCTTTTAGAATAAGACAAAGAAGAGAATAAGAATGCAATACTTCCTTCTTTTGTGAGGTGAAAGTGATTCTTAATGAAGGATGACACTCTTTTTAACCCAATTGGGAAAGTGAATTCATTATGGATGTATTTTACCAAGTGCAAAAGAGGTTGTAGTCAAGGACTTACACCTCTTGTAAGAGAGAATCCTTGAACAAACAACAACAAATGCATACAAGGAATAACATCAAGTAATAAATTTCACACCATCCACGAAATAGGAAAAAGTGGACCCTTAGATAAAAATAAGGAAAGATCATTGCCTCAATGAGGACTTACACAATCTTCTAGGAAGAGATTTGGACATAAGAAAAAGAAGATATGTATGAAATCACTCTTGTCCCCATAGGAACAAGAAATAACATAGAAAATTAGGCTATTATGTTGCTTCAAAAATATGATTGCACTTGAAATTGTACCATCATGAATGACAATGAGCCCCCAGTAAATGAGCTACCAATGTCACATAATGATGAGCAACATAATAGCCATTAATGTTATTTAAAGACATGATGGATTGAATGAGGTATTTGAATATGACATGCTAAATGCTCAACTATAAGTGAGATCAAAAACATGTGTAAAATGATAAAAATTGAACAAGAAAAGTCACAAGAAATCTTAGGAGAGGGATGAGTGTAATTTATTAGAGCCTTATCCTTGGAGGAAAGGACTTTATGATGAATAGGAAATAAAGATTCATAAGTGGATTTAGAAATTTGAGGGGAGTCATAAAGAGATTTATTCATCGCCAAGATTTCCTTATGAGGGGAATGAGAGTTAATAGAAGTAGAAGATGATTTAGTTGAAGTGAGATCATCATCACTACTAAATATAGCATTCACATTGAGAGATGGTCTTTTAGATGCTTTAGTGTGTTTGCAGGGATTATAGCCAAGTCCACAGGCATAATTGTGAAAATTAGTCTCTAGAGGAACTTTTATCCCTTGTTCATGAGCACCACAACCATTTCCATGATACCCATGCTTAGCAAAAATGCGAAAACCACGACCATAACGATCAGCCATTTCAGGAAGAGAGGGTGGTTTTTCATAAGACAAAGAATCAAACTCTTCATAATTAGAGGTGTGAGGAGAAGAAGTTTGAGAGGCGGCCACAAAATTATTGCTCATAGGTTCAAGTAAGACTGATTGATCTCTAGTTTCTTCCTTCTCTTTAACTTTAAGCACTCTAGGAGGAACCCTATACTCACCTACAAAGGTGGGATTAAAGTCAAGAGATCCCCAATCGTCTTCTGCGAGAACCTTCTCAGGATCAAAAGCCTTTTCATGTGTAGATTCAAGTCGAGAAGAATCTTCTTAAGAAGCTCCAGACTCATCCAAAGAATTTTGATTATCATAGGGTAATGATTTGTTCATAGGTATCTTGTTTAAAGAGTCATCATTAGAAGAGGAAGATTTAGAAGAACTCCCTTTGGAAGTAGATGTTTGCAAACAAGCCTGAAGATTAGTATCACCTATCAACGTATATGTCTTATTGTTATAAATAAATTTAACTTGTCTATGCAATGTAGAGGGGACAGCTTGCATACTGTGAATCCAAGGTCTCCCTAATAATAAGTTGTATGTTAGATTCCCCGACATAACATGGATAGGAGTAGGCAAAGTAACAGGTCCCACTGAGATTGGTAAGGTGATAATACCTAATGAAGACTTAGCCACATTATCAAAGCCTCGAATGGGACGAGAGTCAGGCTCAATAAGGGATGTATCCACATTCATCTTATGCAATAGATTAATGCTACACACATTAAGGCCAGAACCATTATCTACCAGCGTTCATCTTATAGCAGTGTCATTTATGATAACCACAATCATCAAGGGATCATATTGATGTTGAATTTCACTAGTAGGCAACTCATCTTGTGTGAACACAATTTGAGCTTTAGGATTCACCACAGAGTTAACCAAAGATACTATATTACTAGATGTATTAGGTGGAGGAACATTCAAATCTTTCAAGGCATCTTGTAACATTCCATGATGAGCGGAAGAAGTTTGGATCAAATCCCAAAGGGATATCTTAGCAGGGGTAGCTTTAAGTTGTTCTATGAGATCATATTCCTTACCGAGAACTTGTGAGATATGTGGAGCTTGCGGAAGAATTGGTTGGGAAGGAGGAAGCGAAGTGGGGATAACTGGAGGAGGATTAGGTTGTGTATTGTTTCTTGTGTTATAGGTATGGGCAACCGCATAATAACTCTCTCTAGTCAGTTGTTTAGCATACTCATAAGGGCTCTTAGAAGAATAACCTCCTTGCACAGTAATAATAGGTTTCTTAGGAGTGCAAAAAGAATCATTAACATAACCACCTTGAACCACTAAGATAGGCTTATTTAAAGGTTGAGAATTTTGAGAAGGACAAGCACCTTGGACAGTGAAGAGAGGTTTGTTAGGTGTCTCATTCACATGTATCAAATTGATTGAGGATGGTTTAGAGGAATGAACAAAAGTGTTGAAAGAATTATTGATAGTCTTCTCTTGCACTAAAATCTTATCACGGATCAAATCAATTTTAGGAGAGAGACAAGGGGTAGGCATTGATGTTCTAGTAGGAAGAGGAAAGGTCATATCATCCTTTATCATCACAGGATCTACATGGGGAATAAACTCTCTAGGAGAAGGATCAACACTACTCTCTAAAGTCTCACTTTTGAGAGGGAGATCTTTGAAAGAAATGTTAACCATCTTGCTTTGAACTAGGGTTTCCTTATGAGTAGAACCAAGTTGAGGAGAGGGAGATGCTTTATTTTTAGAGGGAGAATAATTGAGATTCAAGGAAGGTGAGAAATTATCAAGGGAGAGAGAATAATCTACACCTTCTAATGGTTCATCCCAAATAGTGAAGTGGTTGTTGAAAGGAATGTTTGAAGTATTGTCAATTTCGGGAGAGGAGATAACATTGTTTATTAATTCCTCATCCTTAGGAGGAAGAGCATCAATAGATGTGTTAAACTCATCCTCTTTCCTCAAAATATGTTCAATATGATCTTTAGGGGAGAGAGAATTAAGGAAATTGCTTATTATTTCATCTTCTTTCTCTAAGGGATGCTTATGTGTAAGACAGACTTTAGGAGAAGGGTAAGCATTTATCATTAATTCATCATCTCTAGTGGGAATCTTGTTGGAAAAGGAAATGCCATCACTAGGAAATGTAGGGATAATGTCATCTTCTTGCACAAAAGGATCCTCATGAAGGGAGTGTTTTTTAGGAGGAACATGAACATATTTCTCCAAAGATTCATGCTTAGGAAGAAGATCTTTGAAAGAAGTGTTCATAACCTCTTGTTGCACCAACATGCCCCCATTGGAAGGACCAACTTTAGGAGAAAATAAGTCAATGTCCATCAATACCTTTTCACTTAGAAAGGCATCATGGAAGGAAGGTGAAGTAACATTAAGAAAGGTGTTTATGATATCATTCTCTTCCTCTAGGATAGCTAAATAGGAAGGGCACATTTTAGGAGAGTTGTCAAGATCACTCTTAAAGTCTTCATCCTTAGAGCATGGGAGAGTCTCAAAGGGATCGGTAGCAACTCTTTTAGGAACTAAAATGTTGTTATAGATGGGGGGAGGTTCTTTAGGAGAAGGAAAAATTGAAACAAGGGAAGCTAACCCATTATCACATCTATGAAATGAATGCATCATGACAACAATTTTCCTCTTTCAAATGATAACACATGCAAAATAGAAGGAAATGTTTAATTTTAACCAATGCAAGCACTTAAAATGTAGATTTAGAAAATAAAATTTATGATTCAAATGATTTCCTAAATCAGATTTGAAATTATTGATCCAAATTAAGCTATCCACAAGTTCAACAAAATTAGGGTTTTAGCAAAAATTTCCTCTAAATTTTTGAATCTTGCAAGAAATTAACACTTGTAAATACAAATTTGAAATAGCATAAATACTCAAATTTGAAAACATAAATCAGAATTAGAGAAGATTGGAATTCACGTCAGGTTCACCAAAATGTGTGGTGGAAAAAGTGACAAGGCATGCACAATCACTTTAATGTGGGGGCATACACTCTGCTTAATGATTCTCTCTCTTGCATATCTCGATACTTAAAGTTACTTAGCTTTTGCTTTGTAATTTTTTGTATTTTTCTTTTCATGACTCATAGTAAGAGAACCTTATTATTTGTATTCATGGTTCTCTTTTTCTCTCTCTCATGATCTTCCCTTTACCTTGTCATTAAACTTGTGAAATCCTAAAGTCCACTAGGGGCTTGGTGTATCTTGCCTTCTTGATGACTTGGTGAAAGTCTTTCAATCTGAACCCTTTGTACTTTATCAAGAGAATTATTGACTTCATACTCCCTCAAAAGTGGGGGCTAAATGTAGCGTCCTAAAATTGTACCCCTTGCAATTTCGACCACATTTGGGTATTCACCTTAGTGTTTGCACCCCTTGACCTAATTAAAGACCTGATTATGCACATGCACATCATAAACATCAAAAACATTGATTTTGCACTTAACATAAACCTTGATCCTAGCCTAAAATAGGGCAGGAGCAACAAGACCAGCACATGGCGCCATGGTCCTCCCTAAAATGGGACCCCTCAAAATGCTTTTTCCCATTTCAAATTTGAGTTGTATTTCCCCCTTTCCTATTGGCTCATGTCATAAAATTAGTCAATTAACTCAAAAGACAAGTATATAAAGAGGTTTTCCCCTCTCATTTGATCATCACATGAATCCCCAAGAATTGAGAATCATTCAAGCACACATGAGATCAAGCATTCAAACATTCAAGAGAAATTGAGCATCTTTAGTCTTTTTTCAATCCTTGGAGTAACAATAAAGTCAAGGATAAAGAATTGAAGTGGAGATCTACATTGTATTTCATGAAACCCTAATTCCATGTGGAGGCAAGAAAAAATTCATGAGGAAACATGTGTGCAATTGTACTTCTACAAATAAGCTTTAGACACAAACGAAACAACCCTTTTTGGTGTGTGGAAAATTTGGAGGATCGTATTGCCACATCATAGTCCCTACTTTTTTGAGGTATTCTCACAAGGCATATCCGAATCAGCTCATATTATTCAAATCCAGGTGCACGACAAAATCCTAAACCTGTAGCTCAGTATTTTCTCAGTTTTGTCTTCAATTTCAACACTTTACCCTAAATCAGGATTTCAACTTACAAAAGAGGGAAAAATACATCATAATCAATAAATCCACTTAGTATTCAGTCCCTATCTAATTTATGATTGAATCTAGCAGATTCCTCCCCTTTTTTGAATGTAAAGGAAAATCTCCTCCTAAAAGCAAAAATTGACTTGGTGATTTCTCCCTCCATGTTGCAAATTGCCAAGTCAAATTTTCCCCTTTACATTTCTATATTCATTTAAGGAGTTTCTCTTACTTGAGAGTTGGAGGTTATGAAAAAGCCCCATTGAGACTACCTAGGTATGCCTCTAAATACCTTGTATTCTTATAATTATGTCACCAAATGGTCTTTATAAATATCAAATATATTCAAATGAGGAAGAAGGGATATACTTTTCCCTTGAACCTGTCTTATTTTTCTTTTAAAAATAATTAATCTGCCAAGTTATTGGATAAGCTTTTAGTCGAGCTCCGACTCCCTTCTCTACCAATGAGGACCCATTTTGATGCAGACAATGGTTAGGGGGGACCTCAAAGAGATCAATACAAGTTGGCCAGCAAGAGTAAACACAATGGAAAGACAAGAAAATGATGAAGGAAATGCAGAACAGGTTGAATTATATCATAAAAATTGATTACAACCAACCGGTAACAACTAGGTTATAGTAATTGACTCACAGGTCTACTAAAACATGCTCAAAATATAGAATAGGTCACAATCGGCACCTCAAACTTAATATTTCGCTTCTATATTCTGTCTAACTCCTTAGTTACATTCTAATACTCTATTACAATAATTTATATGATCCGAGGGGATCTGATTGGCCCAAAAGGGAACAAAACCCAAAGAACAAGACCTAACGTGTAAAAACCAACAAGGTCAGCCTCCGACAAAGAAAATCCTTCGAAAAATCCAAAGGACTAAGTGAGAATCAAAGGGAAGGTCGGCCACACACCAAGGAACAATGGAATCAACTCTTAGGGCTCTGCAAACTATGGAAAGGATTTGGTAGATCACCAATGAAAATAGGTCCAGGAAATCGGTAACATAAAACTGTCTTGAAAATCAATAGCGATAAATTTTTGAAAACTGATCCAAATGCTTTGTGGTTTAGGAATAAGGAAAATGATCAAGTCTTCAAGCAAAATCCAACTCCACAAGTTCTAGTGAGCCAAATCTGGGAAACATAGAAATAAATGCGGAAACTACAAATAGAAAACAAAACAAAAAGGAAATATTTTTGGTTGATGCAAGATTGCCATGAACCGGGGATGCTCCTACATCAGACATCTGGGGTTGTTGAAAAAAAGTGAGTCTCTCACTTTGTTGGGGTCAGAGGAAAACCAAGGCAGTCTACCTCTTCCTGAGAAATCCAAGATGAATCTTCGACTGGTCTATGTTTCCACTTCACAAGATAGTCCTTATACAGAATGTTCTGAGTACTTCACCTGATCCTACTATCTAAAATGTCTTCAATTTGATTCAGTTCCTTCTAGGGTAGTTGTTTCGCCAAGTCTGCAATAAAATCTTCACTGAATTATGGTTCATGATACTAATGAAGATCTACAATGTTAAACACAGGAGAAATAACCAAACTATCCGGTAACTCCACTTCATATGCATTTTGAGAACTGAACTTTCTCAAAATATTGCAAGGTCCAAACTTTCTTATCTACAACTTGTTATAAGTTCCAACTGGGAATCTTTCTTTTCTCAGATACACCATTACTTCATCACCAACTTCAAATTCCTTATGTCTTCTCTTCTCATCTTCTTTCTCCTTATACTTGTTGTTCTTGTCCTCCAAATGTTGCTTAAGTTGAATATGTAAGTCTTTCATGTGATTTGTAAATTCTTCTGCTTGTGAACTTCTCTGGTCTTCACTGCTAATATCTCTTAATTCTGATATACATCTAGGGTGTGCTTTGGTTAAAATATCAAAAGGTGTCCTTTTGGTACTTTTGTTTACTGAATTATTGTAGGCAAAATCTTCTTGTGCAAGAATCAAATACCAACTTCCATTTTTGTCTCCAAATAAACATCTTAACAAATTTCCCAAGCTTTGGTTAACTACTTATGTCTGTCCATCATATGTGGGTGAAAAGTAGAATTGAACTTCAAATTTGTCTTCATCTTCTCCCAAAGTGTTATCCAAAAATGACCAACAAACTTAGTGTCTCTATCTAAAGCCATGCTCTTAGGTAGTCCATGCAATCTCACTACTTCCTTAAAAAATAGGTCTGCTACATGTAATCCATTTGATGTCTTCTTACAAGGTATGAAATGAGCCATCTTCATGAAGCTATCCACTACCATAAATATAGAATCATTCTCTCTATGTTTTAGGTAATCCAAGTATGAAATCCATGCTTATATCCTCCCAAGGTCTTATCGGTATTGTCAAAGGTTTATACAATCCCACATTCTGACTACTGCCCTTTGCAACTTGACAAACTCTACAACTTTGCACATAATTCCTAACATCCTTATGAATCTAGGGCCAAAAGTAATTCTCACTCACCAATGCTACTATTTTATCAACACCAAAGTGTTTGGCTAATCCTCCAGTATGTTTCTTCTTTATCACATTCTCTCGCATAGAACTCTTAGGTATCCACAACTGTAATCCTCTAAATAACATATCATCCTAAATGAAGTAATCCAACCACTTGCTTCTATCTACCATAACCGGTTATCTACATGCTCTCCAAGGTTCTGCAAAATCCGGGTCATCATCATATAAGGTCTTAAATTCCTCAAATCCTAATATTGTTACTCTCATATTTGTCAACAAATTTCTTCTCCTACTCAATGTATCAACAACTTTGTTAGATTTCCCACTTCTATGCTTCAACACAAAGGTGTAACTCTGTAAAAATTCTACCCATCTCATATGTCTTTGATTCAACTTACTCTGACTATTCAAATACTGTAGAGCTTGATCATCCATATGCAACACAAACTCCTTAAGCAATAGGTAATGTCTCCACTTCTTCAAGGCTTCATCTATGACATGAAATTATTGATCTTACATTGAATATCTCCTCTAGGCATCAATCAACATCTCACTGAAATAAGATAATCCTTTCCCTTCCTGACTCAAGACTTCTCCTATTTCTGTTCCACTTGCATCACAATCCACTTGAAATAATTTATTGAAATCCAGTAAAGCTAGCACAAGTTGCTCAATAACTTTCGGCTTCAACAATTCAAAACTTTTGTTTTCTCCAGTGGTCCACTTAAATTCCTTCTTATCTCCCCTCATTGTCTCAATCATAGGGTTACAAACTGAACTGAAATTTCTAATGAACTTCTGGTAGAAACTAGCCAATCCATGAAATGATCTTACCTCTCCAATGATTTCCAGTGTAGGCCATTCAAAAATCGCTTTTACTTTCTCAGGGTCCATCTTCAAACCATCCTCAGATATCACAAATCCCAAATAGACTAATTCTTCCTTCATGAAAGAACACTTCTTAAGATTTATCAACAACTTTTCTTCTCTCAACCTATGCAAAAATTGTCTTAAATGCAACAAATGCTCCTCTTTTGTCTTACTGAAAATCAGAATGTCATCCAAATATCCAATAAAAAACTTACCCAATAATTTCTTCAATACCTCATTCATCAACCTCATGAAAGTACTCAGTGCATTAGTTAACCCAAAAGGCATCACCAACCATTCATACAGTCCTTCATTTGTTTTGAATGTTGTCTTCCACTCATTTCCTTCTTTGATCTTGATCTGATGATATTAACTCTTCAAGTCCATCTTTGTAAAGTATTTTGCTCTGCTCAAACAGTCCATTATGTCATCTATCCTAGGCAAAGGAAACTGATATTTCACTATGATCTTGTTTATTGCTCTGAAATCGGTACACATTATCCATTCTCCATTCTTCTTAGGTGATAATACTGTTGGTACTGCACAAGGACTCGGAGTTTCCTTGATCAAAAATTTCTTCAATAACTCCTCCACTTGTTTATTCAACTCTTCATTCTTTGTAGATGTCATTCGGTGTGCAACTTTGTTAGGAAAACTATCTCCCAGAATCGGGTCCGTGCAATGACTGATACTTCTCACAGGTGGTAATCCATCGGGCACATTATTTGAAATTATGTCTTCATATTCTGTCAGCAAATCTTTTATCTCTTTTAGTTGTTCTTCTTCATGGTCTAGATTCTTAGTCTTTTTAGGAACTAAGGCAAAACATGCATTCTCATGTCTCAATCCATCTAGGAAATTATTTCAACCCACCAAACAAATTCTAGCATTCCTACAGACTTCACTCTTCAAAGGTCCTCCAAGGGTAACAAGGTTTACTTCATCCCATTGGCCACAATAGTGTATGTATTCTTCCTCCCATCATGTATTGCCTGTCTATCAAACTACCAAGGTCTACCCAACAAAAGGTGACAAATATCTATAGGCATAATATCACACAATACTTCATCATGATAATTCCCAATTTTCAATTTCACCAAACATTTCTCACTTACTAACAACTTACGATTATCCTGAATCCATGCTATCCGATAAGGCTTAGGGTGTTTCAATCTTTTCAAATTCAACTTATTCACCATCTCCTCTGAAACAAGATTATCTGAACTACCACTATCAATGACAACTTTACAACATTTACTGGATACCTTTCATTTGGTCTTGAACGAATTCTTCCTCTGCAAGGGCTCTTCATCTCTCTTGATATGACACAAAGATCTCCTCATCATCAACAGTTCTCCATCTTCTGGTTTATTAGCTGATCCGATGGGGTTTTCTTCCACCATTGTTGTTCTTCCAGTATTCTCTATCTTCTTACGCTCAAAAGGATCATGTTCTTCTCCTCCACACTTATAGCAAGTTCCTCTAAACACTGTCTTGTCTTGTCTTCTTTCATATTTTCAAAAATTCTCATTCTGGTAGCCATTCGACTCTCTCCTCCAATAGAAATTTCTATCTTTTTTATATGAATTACCTTCTTTGCTCACTTCCTTGTCTTTGTTATGATTCATACAAGTTCCTCTACCTCTGGTATATCCTCTTTCTCCTTGAAATCTTCCTCTGGAAAACCTTCCACCTCTGTCTCTACTCATGTATTTTGCTTATTTTCTCTTCTACCTCATTATCAACATGTCCGGATCTGATATTCAACTTGTAAAATGCCTTGATGTACTCCTTCACGCTAGACTCCTTTTGTCTCAAATTCTGCAACTTCTAAAATAGATTCACTTGATAATCAACTAGCATATATTTTGATTTTAACTTAGCAACCATTCAATCCCATGTCTTGATATTCTCTTTACCTCTTCGCTATCTATCAACCTGCAAATTCTCCCACCAAAGAGATGCATGACCTTTCAACTTAGTACATGCATATTCACCTTCCTTTCTTCTGCAGTGTTTTCAAAATTAAAATATTTCTCCATCTCCAAGATCCAATCCATCAATTCATTTGAATCCAACTTTCCATCATATTTTGGTGGGGTAAAATAAGGTTTAGTATTCACCCTACTCAAAACCCTCAAAAACCTTTCCTCATTCGGATCAACTGTGGGTGGGTTTACTTGTTCTATCGAGGCTTCTTCTCCTTCATATTCACTTACATCTTCAATATGTCAACCTCTTATTTGGGTTGTCTAAACGGCTTCCAACCAGGATGCTATTCCTTGCAACATTTCCATCATAGTAGGGTCTGCATTCCCACGTGCTCCACCATTCCTATTTCCTCTTCACATCATCTACATGCCAATCCTTTGCAGTTATAGGTTAAATCCACAATCCACCATCCTAATCTCAGGACAATACAATCTCCAGAATGAAAGCTCTCTCTGATACCACTTGATGCAGACATTAGTTAGGAGGGACCTCAAAGAGATCAGTTTGGGTCAGTTAGCAAGAGTAAACACAACGAAAGCACAAGGACATGATGGAGGAAATTCAAAAAATATTGAATTATATCATGAAATTTGATTACAACCAAGTGGTAACAACCGAGTTACAATAATTGATTCACAGGCCTGCTAAAACATGCTCAAAATACAAAATAGGTCACAACCGGGACCTCAAACTTAAGATTTAGCTTCTATGTTTTGTCTAAGTCCTTAGATACATTCTAATTCTCTATTACAATGATTTATACAATCCAAGAGGATCTATTCAGCCCAAAAGGGATCAAAACCCAAAGAACAAGACCTAATTTGGAAAAACCAACAAGGTCGGCCTTCGACAAAGAAAATCCTCCAGAAAATCCAAAGGACAAAGTAAGAATCAAAGGGAAGGTCAGCCACATGCCAAGGAATAATGGAATCAACACTAAAGGCTCTACAAGATACAGAAAGGATTTAGTAGATCACCAATGCAAATAGGTCCAGGCAACCGATAACAGAAATTTGTCTCGAAAACCAGTAGCGATAACTTGCTAAAAACTGATCAAAATTCTCACTGGTTTGGGAATAAGGAAGATGATCAAGTCTTCAAGAAAAATCCAACTCCATAGGTTCTGGTGAGCCAAATTCAAGAAACACAAAAAGAAATATTGAAACTACAAACAAAAAGAAAAATAGAAAGGAAATATTTTTGGTTGATGCAAGATTGCCATGAACTAGGGATGCTTCTGCATCAGATTTTGACAGTAAAGGTTATGTTAAGAAGAAATTTTATAGAGCATCTCACTATTTCCACATGCCCAAGCTGGAGTACTTTTGGGAAGATTGCATTCATGAGAATGACATTTTTTAGGAGAGGATTTGTGTGGTTAACCCCGAGTCAAATTCTAAATTTCAATGATATTTTTGCTACTCTATGAAATGTCATAGATGATTTTCAGACTTGGTAGACAATTCATACCAAAATTCCATCTTACCCCCTTTTTAGTGGCCTGAAAATGAAGAAGAAATCAATATCAAAGGCATAACTTCAAAAGTTCTAGACAGGTCACAAGCCTAGTTGGAGCATGTAGTTAGAAGTCATTTTGGTTCTTCATCACAAAGGGGAACAACCAAGGAGACCAACATAGTCACTCAAACTTATCAGAGGATGGTAGGAAAATCAACATTAGAAACTAGTGTTGGAATCCAAGAACACTGAGAGGGGGGGGTGAATAAGTGTTCTATCAAAATGATTAATTTTAACCTTATTAAAACATGCATACACCAACTGATATACCGATACATATAAAATTGAAAGAAGTAAAGAAACCAATAAGCCAATCACACAAATGAATATCATAGCACACAAAATTATATGTGGAAAAACTCAAAGAGGAAAAACCACGGTGGGATTTGTGACCCATAATATCAATTCGCTGGCCATATGAAGAGTTATTACAAAATATAGGGGCCTGCATTTGCAGGAAGGCTTACATCCTAGAGCACACTGTTCAATCACAAAAAGGAGCCTTACTGACTACATACAAAACCAGACTACAATCTCGAGAAATGATTGAACTACAAAGATAGCATCTTTTATGCCTAAATACAATTTCAGTTAAGCTCTATCTATTCTGGTCTGAAACCCTAAACCCTTTACCAAAATACTCCTTTACATAAATATCCTCATATACATGATCTCTATCTTATGTTTCACATTACATAACATTATCATATCCTCCTATCAATCCATTACACAAAATGATCTAACCAACTAACCTATATGCACTTTACAATTCATCATGCCTTATGTCAGCTTACAAAGATATTTACAATATGAATATACATGTTGGCTAGATAACATAAAATATGAATATCAAATATAATTGTTGATTCCGGATCCAAAAGATGTCGGTCTCTAATGCCGATAACCTGATTCTAAACTATGTCAGCCTATATTGTTGGTAACAAAATAAATATATCCAACTAGCTGGTGCTGGTGTCGGTGAAGTGTCTATGATGTGCCTATCGGTACACAACTAAACTAAAATATGAAGCCGAAACAAGTTGCCATGTTTCCATCAATGTCAACATATTGAAACCAACCAATTGAGTGTAAATTTCCAACAATATCCCCCTTTGGTATTGATGGCAACACTAATGTGAAAAATCATCATAGTTTCCAATTGTTAGTTCCATCTTGAGCCTACTCCCCTTGAGCTGAATATCCTAAATATTTTCCACCCATACTCCCCCTAATGTATACAACTCCTCCTTTTTCTTTTTCACATCAATATCTCTCCCCCTTTGACATCAATGTCATCAAAAATTCCAAAAAGAATACCAAAAACAGGGACGAAGAATGAAAAATATTGTACAATGAATATCCCAAAAATACCTTATCAAAGTTGAATATATTTGAAAATTTCTGAATAGGCCTTCTCTAAAAGCTCTAGATAAGTATCCCAACCAGATTTGAAAGTGTCAGAAATAGATACAAGTCCATGTAGCATATGGGAAAATGACTCTTTCTCATTTACCTTTGTCGGTGTGGGCTTACCAACCATATCTATACACTCCTTCTTATGTACACTTAATGAATCCAACCGGTGACTCGCCAAACCTTTAAGACTTTTGGCTCTTCTTATGATTTTTTCTTTTTCCCTCTCAAGAGAAAAAACACGGGCTTCCAAAAAAATCTGACCATCAATGGATGTAGTCAATGAATTCAATATGTCAAAAGAATTAGCTATACCTGTAATCTCCTCCTGAATGTTCTTAATCTTTTTATCTGACTCAGCTATGATCAGACCTATGTTACAACATACTCTATAGATATTTGTACACTTCCTTAAAGAATGATCTATCAATTTCAACTTATCATTGATTTCCTTCCTTTTAGACTCAATCATTTGATCAAATGTAGCTCTCTTTGCCTATGTGAATCTCTTCAGTGCTTTCCGATTTGATATTTGTTGCAAGGACTGAAAATCCTTTGAAATGTGTTCAGTGATTATCTTAAGCTTACTGGATGGGCTCTCTTCATTGCCAAATTTACATTCTGGAATAAGTCTATGCAAAATAGTGATAGAATGATCAATAAAACATTTGTCCATAGATCCTTCCTTCAACATTTTATGTGCAACCATCATCATGAGTTCAGTAGAACTCATCTCGGTTATGCTTTTCTTTTCAACCTATGAGGTGTTAATTGACAACAATGATGGACTCACTACCTATTCCTTTCTGGATTCCTCTTTCTTCTCCTCTGATGATTTAACCTTTATAACTTCCTCACTTGCACCAGTGGCTTCGCCACTTGGTGTAGTCTCAATAACTATTGGTTCCTCCCTAGGAACTTTATCCTCATCCTATACAATCTGATCCGAAGGACTGTTGTCCTCAACATTATTAACCTGTTCATTATTAACCTTTAGACTCTTTGTATTTATCAGTATTTCAACATTTATATCTACCGGGGGCTCAATTTCCACTATCTCAATGTTTTTCAAAATTGAGGTGAAGTGCCCATAATACTTTTACCCTTCCCTTCAATCGGGATGTCTATAGTATCTGTCTTAGATTCTGGTGAAGTATAAAAACCATGGTTCTCTTCACATAGCTTAACCCATGCCTTGTGGGTCTCCTTGATTATCTCATTGACCCTTCCTAACATAGGACTGATTATTCTATGCTTTTTTTAAAAGATTTCCCTATCTGCAACTTCAAGAATCTTATCCATCTCCTCTACAGCAATAGAAACACAAACAAATAACAACTCTTGAATCTTTATATGCTTCTCCTCTTGCATTGTTGATAGTCTTATAGCATCTAACATATCATACAACTATGTCAGTATATGGTCTTCAATTTCTAATAGGGTTTTCTTATAAATATCCAAATATAACAAAACCACTTCCTCTACTTCTCTTTGTTCATCATTATCTAAATTTTCATAATAAAACTGTACATTCTTTAACATACCATCTTTAGTAATTTCATCAACTAGCTCTTCACAAGTCTTTGGTGAAATAATAGTTACATTACCAGGTTGAATTGCAAGATCAATGACATCCTTCTTCTTCCTTCTTTCAGTGCTAGATGGGATTGAAGGTGTTTCTTTTGGTGCTTTATTTTGTGTCGATACATTGATAGTAACTTTCCTAACCAGTTGCTTCTTAACCTCTACCTTAGTTTCTTCAGTTTTCTTCCTTATACCCTTTTGAATGTTAGGGGTGTGTCCTCATTAGATGCAGACTCTACTGCAATAGGATCAATGAATATTTTGTTAGGATTAATTATAGTCCCAAAGATAATGAGAGGGGAGGGTGAATCAGTATCTAACCGGTGAACAAAATATTTAACCTTATTAAGTATTTTGCATTTCAAAAAACTGTACCGGTAAATAAGAATTAATGCAGTAAATATGAACAATAAAGACAACATAGAAAGAACACCATAACACAAGATTTTTAACGAGGAAACCCGGAGTGGGAAAAACATCGGTGGGATTTGTGACCCAAAATATTCACTCACTGGCCAATAAATAAATATTACTTACAAGAGGGGCCTGCACATGCAGGAAGGCCAACTGCCTAGAGCTCACTGCTCAATCTACAAAATGGAAGTCTTACTTACAAATGGATTATGAAAATCCAATATAATGTATTGCTACAATTTAGCATCTGCTATGCCAGGTTTAGTACAGGTTTAAGCTCATACTATAACCATAA
The DNA here is from genome assembly GCF_030272615.1 of Cryptomeria japonica. NCBI lineage: Eukaryota > Viridiplantae > Streptophyta > Pinopsida > Cupressales > Cupressaceae > Cryptomeria > Cryptomeria japonica. The sequence goes on from NC_081407.1 coordinate 631,867,366, forward strand.
ACCTTATACAAAATCTGCCTTAATATTCGCCCATCACTTCTACTATCATGTATCCATCATTATAAAATGATTTACAAGATCTCATACATATATGAGTCCATTACAATATGCCATGTCAACTTTACAAAAAAATATTTACAATTAAATACAATAAACAAAAGTTTGTTCATGTCGACTAGGGTGTCGGTATATATTCTTGTCGCTACCGGTGAAGTGTCTACCGGTGTCAGTGTCTGATGAATACTCAGAGGGGGTGGGTGAATTAGTATACCAAAAAACACTGTATTTAAACACTTTAACAATCTAGTGATAAACCGGTAGAACAATTTAACAGTCAAACTGGTTAACACACATGCAAACCAAAATGCAAATAAGACATTTACCCACAGGAGTAATAACACCATAACACAAAATATTTGACGTGGAAACCCAAATGGGAAAAACCATGGTGAGATGAAACTCACAAGTAACTATCTGCAGAATAGGAACCAGACCGGTTAAGGTCATACAATGTTCTTTACCAGAACAGATCCTATTAGGAATCTCAATCTCTGTTAGGAGATAAGTCCAATCAAATACTACCCTGCAAGAGGATTTTAGATCCACAAATGTGAACCACCTTGTTAGAGGATTTTACAAAGGCTACTCTGAGCCTACCTGGTTAAGGGCTTCAGACTTGTCAAAGATGTGAGTAATCAACAAGTGAATGATCTAGAAAATAGCACAGATTGCTTGGTTAGATCCATTATGGCTCATAGCTAATGCATTTCAGCATTAATTCAGTCTTCAGTAACTCACACTCTATTACACCTCAAAAAACTTGATCTTCATAGTTAAGATCATTCTTACAAAAACTCATCAACCACCTTAAACCCTAGCAACCACTAAAAACCCTAGACATGATGTCCTTATAAAGGAATTTGATTTCATGTCGGTCCAATAGGTTTACAATCCAATTTCCTAGGTTCAATGAATCTAGACATACTTGGTAACACGACACAAAAAGCACCGCCAGAGTGTTGGCACCATCAAACAATCGGTGGATGGTAACTCATCACAAAATGTTGGTTGATAACTCATCACAAAATGTCGGTTGGTAACTCATTAGAGTATTATCGGTTTACACAAAATACCGGTTGCCGGTTTGACAAAAATGAAGATTGGAAAATATGTGTTTTGCTGCTTTGATCCCTTGTACCGCTTGAGATCCATGAACCTCTTGGAGTCAACATACCGCTTCAGACCAGTAAACACATTCTGCAAAACACCAATAGTCTAGAGACTATAATACAACATACTGGTTGCAACAAATTCCAGTTGAGCTTTAACTCATATATATAAAAGTGATCTCAATGCAAGTGTGTGTCCATCAATGACAATCATAGCATAATCATAAAAAGTGCCAACAGTGTCTGCCGATGATTTACTAGATGAATGCCACACGGTTGCCTGTAGGTTGCCATCAATGACAACACCATCATTTCTCACTAGAGTGTAGAATGCCAACATATTTTTGGTTCTTTCCTCTTCCTACCTTTCTCCAGAACAACATCAATCAATTCTTTAATGTCCTATGAAACCTTTTCAATGAATTTACTTGACTTTCCTTCCTACTTCTCCCTCTTCTTTTGGTTGAACTCGGTTTCAACCTCATGCTTCTTTAGCTTAGCAGTGCCAAAGGTTTTGACAGTTTCATCAATAGGTGCCTCAATTAGCATTTGTGCATAAGAATCAAGGATATGTGCATCAACTTCATAACCTATTTCCTCAATCCAAATCTTTCGGGGTTTTACAGCTTCCATCAAAGTTTCATCTTTCTTGACTATGAAGAATATGTCAGTTCAATACTTCTCGACAATGTGCTTAGGAACCCTCATACTAGAATTTATAGCCTTTTGAAATGCTTTAAAGTAACCAAACACTTTGTCATCTCTCTTACTACCCAATATAGCAATAGACTATTTTAATTGCCTCCCTACCAAGATATCGAATGCCCATTTTCTCTTCCCAAAATCGGTAGTCTCATTGATGAAAAACAACATTAAACAGACAATTAAGTTACCATACCAGAATGTTCCTTTCTTTTCTCCTTTTGTCTTTCCTAGATTAGTCAATAGTTCATCCAACATCCAACCACATAGATATAACTTCTCATCCTCCCTCATAATTTTATGAGTTGCCTAAATGCAGGAGCTAGAAACATAATTCAGTCGGTTTGATTGAGTTACCTTGTAACCAATTACCATTCTATCGAATCCAATATCTATGTTGGTGATGGTACTAATTCTCATTGATCATTTGTCTGATGTTGTGCTGGTAATCTTGATAACCTAATCATTTGAAACTTTCTTCTCTAGACGTTGTCCAACCTGCGGTAAACCAATGATTGCCCTGATGGCCTCCTTCATAATCTTATATGGTCTATCCAACCATATAAACTCTCCATGCACTCTTCTCAAAACATACCTAACAATTTCATCTTCAAATTTTGGAATATCTAGAATGTCAGTAAACCCTAGATCAACAATATGTTGGTATTCAGGTTTAATCTTTCCAGAATCTCCCATTAACCCATTTATGTACATGCCCTTGATATCAGTCATTCCCAAATCCTCAATATGACAATGAATGTAGGCTCTTACATCTTCATACATGACTCCTTCCGAAACATGGGTAAATCGCCAACCGAATTGTCCAGGGTAGCAATATGTGGATATCACTTGAAAATTGACCTGGGATGGTCCTTGACCTCAACAACAGATGTATTTGCAACAAACATAGGTACAGATGATGATCCTTCTTCCATGATTGAAGATAAATACCTGTGAATCGCTGTCGGTGAAAGACCCTAAAGACCTCTTCCAATCGCTGGTGAAATCGTTCAAGTGGATATTGATCACACTGATTCACCTTAGACTACCTCTGAATCGCTCTAAATTGCTCTGAATGCAAAGTGATTAGAAATGAAGTGAATTAGACCTTTTATCCTCCAAGAAACCCTAATTTGTCATTGATATTAATGACTTCCGATGGAAGGTACCAGATCTCAATAAAACATCTCCATGTTGGATAAGCATCTCCAATGTCTGGAATATTTTCTAGAACCTCTTCTCAGGGAAAATGCAGTATCTTCATGAATTTTTACTACCCCTAAGGTATTTGGCTTAGTTGTCGGATGAGCTTCCTAGTGGTGCAGGAGTAACCTCCTCTATTGGTTGAGTAACTGATGCATCTACTGATTTTTCTTCTGACTTCCTAACCCATCTTTTGGTATGATCTTGTTGGGTTTCATTAACCTTTTCTTTCCCTTTCTCATTTGATCCTCCATTAGCAACTGGTGGATTTATGCTTCTATAGAATTTAGCAATATGTCCAACCACATTACATGCATAACATGTAACATTGTTCTTTTGAATTGTAAATGCTAAAACCGATATAATTGCTAGACTTGCACTGATTAGTCATATGTCCAAATTTTCCACATGCATTATGTCCATACTTATTACATTTAGGACATTGACTAGGAGTAGAATCAGGGTTCTGATTTGCTCTATTTCTACATTGCCTAGCCATGTGACCAAATTTATTACAAACAAAGAACCTACCATTAAATTTATAAGCATTAAACTTCTTTACCAGTGCCTTATGGTTTAGATCTTTATTTGCGGTACCAAAATTCTATCCTTGTTCCAATCCAAGTCCACTGGAATCTCCATTATGCCTTTGTCTCTTCAATAACTCATCTAGTTGTGTTGAACTAATCTTGAATTTTTCTTTATACTCACTTGCAATAGTCAGATCATCTCTCAAAATTATCATTTGTCTCTCAAGCTCTTGTTCATTACTCTGGGATTGTATTAAATCAGTTCTCAACATATCATTCTCATGAACCAACCTACCACATTCTTCAAATTTGTTCTTCATAGATACAGTAAGAGTTTCTTCCATTTTCTTTCGGTCTTCAATCTCCTTAGACATTCTCATACTTATTTCTTGCATTTCATTTCTCATGACCATTCTCTCCCAACTCAGCTTCTGAAACTATTCCTTATGTGCATCTTTCTCTTCATCATCCTGATTTTGCAAAAGTTCCTTCCTCCTAGCTTTAACAGATGGTAGCCTCTCCTATAGGACAAGAATGAATTCCTTAGTATAATTCAATTCATCTTGTAACTTCAAGTTTTCATCCTTTCAGCATCATAATCTTCAAGTGCTACCTTAAGTTATTTTTCCAAACTCATATCCATGGATTCCAGATTCATAATCTTCCTCAAGCTGTTAAACTTCCTCCGAGGCACAAGGCTCTGATACCAATTGTTGGAATCCAAGAACATTGAAAGGGGGGGGGTGAATCAATGTTCTACGAGAATGATTAATTTTAACCTTATTAAAACATGTATATACCAACCCGTATACCGGTGCATATAGAATTGAAAGAAGTAAAGCAACCAATAAGCCAATCACATAAATGAATATCATAACACACAAAATTATACATGGAAAACCTCAAAGAGGAAAAATCATGGTGGGATTTGTGACCCACAATATCAATTCACTGGCCATATGAAGAGATATTACAAAATATAGGGGCCTGCACTTGCAGGAAGGCTTACAGCCTTGAGCACACTGTTCAATCACAAAAGGAGCCTTACTAACTACATAAAATTCTAGACTACAATCGAAAGAAATGATTGAACTACAAAGATAGCATCTTTTATGCCTAAATACAGTTCTGGTTAAGCTATGTTTGTTCTAGTCTAAAACCCTAAACCCTTTGCTGGAATACCCCTTTACATAAATAACTACATACATCATCACTATCATATATTTCACATTACATAACATTATCATATTCTCCTATTAATCCATTACACAAAATGATCTAACCAACTAACCTATATGCCCTTTGCAATTCATCATGCCTTATGTCGACTTACAAAGATATATATAATATGAATATACATGTTGGCTAGATAACATAAAACATGAATATCAAAAATAATTGCCGATGTTAGATCCAAAAGATGTCGGTCTCCAATATTGATAACCTGATTATAAACCATGTTGGCTTGTATTGTTGGTAACAAAATAAATCTATCCAACCTAACGGTGCTAGTGTCAGTGTCGGTGAAGTGTCTGTGATGTGGCTTTTGGTACACAACTAAACTAAAATATGAAGTCAGAACAAGTTGCCATGTTTCCATCAATGAAAACATATTCAAACCAACCAATTGAGTGTCAATTTTCAACAACTAGTGTATCTCAGGCAAATTCACAATCTAGTGGAGATAATGACCCACCTGAAAAGAACCAGAAGCTGAAATCTATTTGTGAAACAGGTTCCATACAACCTCCCAAAAAGAAAAGGACATCTTTGCAAATTGGTTCCAATGAGGAAGAAACCTAGTTTCTGTTGGCTATGTTGATATGGTTTTGTCATTGATGTCAACACCTATTAACACTTATCAACTCTGGTACTTTGGTGAATTGGCAATGTTCACCGGCAAGCGACTTATGCACAGTCACCGGTATCTTGTTCACTTGTAGGATATAATGATCACTGACACTTGGAATGACATGGAAAACACTTGGTTATGTTGAAGACATCATTTGCACACTTTGTCTTGGAGATTTGTTCATTGGAATATTCATATTTGCATATTTGTCGTTATCAGCAAATAGGTCCAGAATAACCACCAGTAGGCTTATCTATTCTAGATTAGCACGATATGCTTTGGAAATGATTTTGTTGTTATTATAATGCATTAAGCCAACATGTTGAATCAGATATTGCATCGGTTATTGATTTTATTGTAATATCTTTTAGAGCCAACCTACTAAAATTGGTCTTAGGTTATGGTATATATGTAAGATCTTATTTGTAAGATCGGTATGCGATTAAGAAAAGGAATTGTAAGAAGGTATATGCGAGATTAAGTAGAGCTATACACGCAAACATCATTTGAAAGTGAAGCAAGGTTTTTGTAAAGGCATATTAGAAGTACACCGGTACTGAATCTAGCATATGAAAATGTTATTTTTAGCAGTACATCATTATTGGATTTAACCATCCAATTGTAGTCAGTGTGACACCTATTTGTGATTGAGCGGTGAGCTCTAGGCGCTTGGCCTTTCTGTATGTGCAGACCCCATTTGTATACACATGCTATCTGCAGTAGTATCATCTAATTGTGGGTAAGGTTTCCCACCATGGTTTTTCCCCTTACAGGGTTTCCAGGTACAAACATTGGTGTTATGTGTTGTGGATGTTATTGTCTTTCAGTTTCATGCATTAAGCTTTACCGGTACTGCAATTAACTGATAAGTTGTCTACCGACATAAAGTTTGGTTTACCAATATTAAGCATTAAGTTTGGTTAAGTTGTTTTTGGTCTGAATTTATTTGACAACTGATTCAACCCCCCCTCTTAGTTGTCTCTGGGACCTAACAATTGGTATCAGAGCCTAGACCTCTTTTTGCAGAAGTTTAACAGCTTGAGAAGATCCAATGTCTACCAACTATTTTAGGAAGGACGGTCCTAAACTTGATGGAACCAACTATGGAATATGGAAGATCAGAATGGAGACATATCTCAATTGCATTGGAAAGGACATATGGGAAGTTAAAAAGAATGGCTATACTACTCCTACTCCTAGTCAACCTAATCCACCTACTTTAGGAAAAGATGAAGAAAATGATTGCAAAGCAAGGGAAGCACTTTTGAGTGCATTATCAGATCAGCAAATCATGGGATTATTAGATAGGTCTACTGCTAAAGCTATTTGGGATCATTTGGAAACATTGAATGAAGGAGATTCTGTTAGGTCCCAGAGACAACTGAGAGGGGGGTTGAATCAATTGTCAAATAAATTTAAACCAAAAACAACTTAACCAATTTACTACTTAATACCAGTGAACCAGTCTGTTATACCGGTGGACAGTTCTATGAGATAATTGCAATACCGGTAAGGATTAATGCATGAAACAAAAAGACAAAGTCATCCACAACACATAACACCAATATTTTTACGTGGAAACCCTGTAAGGGGAAAAACCACAGTGGGAAACCTTACCCACAATCAGATGATACTACTGCAGATAGTAAGTGTATACAAATGGGGACTGGACATGCAGAAAGGCCAGGCGCCTAGAGCTTACTGCTCAAACACAAAATGGGAGTCACACTGACTACAATTGGATGGTTAAATCTAATAATAATGTACTACTCAAAATAGCATCTTCATATGTTGGATTCAGTACCGATGTAGTTTTGATATGCTTTCACAAAAACCTTTCTTCGCCTTCAAATGATGTCTGCATGTATAGCTCTGCTTATTCTCGCATATACCTTCACACAATTCCTTTCCGCATTCCACATCCGATTTTACAAATAAGATCTTACATTTATATCATAACCTAAGACCAATTTTAGTAGGTCGGCTCTACAAGATATTACAAATAAAATAATTTTACAAACAATACAATATCGGATGCAATAACCAATTCAACATGTCGACTTGATGCATTTACAACAATAATAAATCATCTCCATAGCATGTCGTGTTGATCTGGAAAAGATAAACATGTTAGTGCATAACCTGGACCTATTTGCCAGTAACAACAAATATGCAAATATGAATATACCAATAAAAAATTCTCCAAGACAAGATGTCCAATCAATGTCTTCAACATTACCAAGTGTTGGTGATCATTATATCCTGCCAGTGTACCATATACCGGTGACTGTGCTTAAGTCACTAGCTCGTCGGTGAATGTTGTCGAATCTCCAAAGTGCTAGAGTTTTAGTAAGTGTTGACATCAATGATAAAACCATACCAAAATACCAACAGATTCCACAATCAAGATTGCAAAACTTGAAAGCTTTCAGGTCAAGTATGAAAATCTGAAAATGGAAGAAGATGAAAGGATTTCTGCTTTTATGGAAATAGTTAATGAAATTGTTTTGGGTATTAAATGTTATGGAGGAACCTTAAGTGAAGATGAAATTGTTTCAAAAGTTTTAAGAGGATTTCCACCGGAATATAAAATAAAATTTAATGCTATAAATGAGTTGAGAACAATGCCTAATACATCAGTAACTAGGGACACATTGATTGGAAAACTTTCAGCTTTTGAAATTGAGGAATTTGGTCTTGTTGCTACTATAAAGATAAATTTAGCTTTTAAGGCATCAACATCATCTACACCATCATTTGAAAAATCTGATTGGAAAGCCTTTTATGCAAGAGAACTTGAGGAAAGTAGGAGAGAAAATGAAGAACTTGAAGAACTTGAAGCACTATTTTCAAGGAAAATGCCTGAAGGTCTAGTTGGAAGTAAGTATGAAGGTAAAGCACCCTTTAAATGTTTTAACTGTAATAAGATTGGTCATATGGCTTCAAGATGCCCTGATAGACATGCTATACTAAGAGAAGAAGCTAGAAGAACATACAAGCCTAACCCTGACTATGAGAGATACAGATTTAAGAAGAATAAAGATAAATCTTGTTATCTTGTTGATGAAGGAGTCACTGATGATTCTAATTCGGCAGAGAATGGACGGTTTTTTGTTGCTATAACAAAAGATCAACCGGCACCTACTGTTCAACCGGTAGAGCTGGCCCTAGCAGCTAAAGTTGAAGTTAAGGATGAATGGATCATTGATTCAAGATGTTCACATCATATGACTGGTGATAAAGGTAAATTCTTGAACTTTCAGGAATATAATGGAGGTCTGGTAAGATTTGGAGATGATAAAGCTTGTTTGATCAAAGGAAAAGGTACTATATCTCTTGATGGTAGGCATAATACTGACAATGTTTACTATGTAGAAGGTTAAAAGCATAATCTTTTGAGTGTTGGTCAATTAGTTGAAAAAGGATTTCAGTTACAATTCAAGAATGGAAAATGCAAAATTATGAACAAAACTAGTTTGGAAATTGCAACCGGTAATCAAACTAGAGGTAACATCTTTCATTTGAATAACAATGAAAAGACATTCTTGATTGCACATATTAATGAAAGTTGCCTATGGCATAAGAGACTTTGTCATGTAAATTTTGATTGCATGGTAAAAATCAGTACTACTAAGGCAGTTAGAGACTTACCTAAGATTGTCAAACCTCACAATCTAGTATGTAAGGAATGCCAATTTGGAAAACAAGTTAGACCATCTTTTAAAAGTATTCCAGAAAAATCCAATAATGCTCTTGACTTAATTCACACTTATTTATGTGGTCCATCTAGAACTAAAAGCTTACAAGGTGATAGATATTTCATGCTAATCATTGATGACTATTCTAGAATGTGTTGGGTTACTTTTCTCAGAGAAAAATCAGAAGCACTTGGGAAGTTCAAACTATTCAAGGTAATGGTAGAAAATGAAGCCGGTGAGAAAATTAAATGTCTGAGATCAGATCAAGAAGGTGAATTCACATTTAAGGAATTTAATGTATTCTGTGAAGTGAATGGAATCAGAAGGCAGTTATCAACACCCCGGACACCACAGCAGAATGGATTTGTAGAAAGGAAAAATAGAACTATCCTGGATGCAGCTAGAAGTATGTTATCAGAAGCAAATCTACCACATGTATATTGGAGAGAAGTAGTAAGTACAATCTATACATTCAACAAAGTTCACATCAAAGGTGAAATCGGTAAGACCCCTCATGAACTATGGTTTGGTATTACTCCCACTCTTAAATATTTCAAAATATTTGGAAGTAAATGCTATATTAGAAGAGACAAGTATATTGGTAAATTTTATCCTAGAAGTGATGAAGGAATATTTCTTGTTTATTCATCTAAGAGCAAGGCATATAGATGTTTTAACAAGAGACTACAGAAAATTGTTGAGAGTACAAATCTGAAGATTGATGAACAGTTTAGAGAAACTTCAAGGTATATAGACTCTGAACCGACAACAGAGATACTGACAAATGAACCTACTTTGAACCCACCGGTACAGAATGAAGATCCAGTTACATTGGTATCATCTAAAAATTCCACTGTAACTGAGGAACAATAGCAAATGAAGACACCCCAGTATGTAAGACTGAATCACTCTGAAAATCAGATAATTGGGAACAAGTATTAAGGAGTTATGACAAGAGGAAGACTGGAAAATGAAGAGGTGTGTCTTATTTCTCAAATTGAACCATCATCAATTAATGAGGCATGTGAAGATAAGCATTGGATTAAAGCTATGGAAGAGGAACTAGAACAAATTGAGAAGAACAACACGTGGACATTAGTTCCTCAGCCTAAAGACAAAAATATGATTGGAAAAAACTGGGTATTCAGAAACAAACTTAATGAAGATGGTAAGGTAATCCAAAATAAAGCAAGACTAGTGTGTAAGGGATATTCATAGAAAGAAGGAATTGATTATAATGAAACCTTTGCACCGATAGCTAGAATTGAGGTAGTTAGATTATTCTTGGCTTTTGCAGCACACAAGAACTACAAAGTTTATCAAATGGATATTAAATGTGCATTTCTAAATGGATATCTTGAAGAATAAGTCTACATTGAGAAACCTAATGGTTTTTCTTTGACAAATAACAACAATATGGTTTGTAGGTTAAGGAAAGCTCTGTATGGGTTGAAGCAAGATCCAAGAGCTTGGTATGCTAGATTGGATAAATATCTTTTGAAGATTGGATTTTCTAAAGGCAATGCTGACAGCAACTTATACTACAAAGTGACTAATGATGACATCTTGGTTATATAAGTTTTTATTGATGATATAATCTTTGGTGAGGAAGATGGATTATGTAAAGAATTTCCTATTGAAATGCAGCAAGAATTTGAAATGTCTATGATTGGAGAGATAAAATTCTTTTTAGGATTACAGATTTCACAAATTGATAAAGTCATATTCTTGAATCAATCCAAATACTTGAAGGAGTTACTAAAGAAATTTGGGATGGAGAACTCTAAACCGGTAAGCACACCTATGACTACAAATGACAAATTATCACTACGGGATGAATGTACACCTGTTAATCCGACTAGATACAAATCTATGATAGGAGGCCTACTGTATTTAACACAAACAAGACCTGATATTATGAATGCAGTGTGTATTGTTTCAACATTTTAGAGTAATCCTAGAGAAAATCATGAATAAGCAGTAAAAAGGAATTTCTGGTACTTACAAGGCACTATAAATCTTGGTTTATGGTATCCTAGTGTAGCGTCGTAAATTGTACGCACTTGCTAAAGTAGTACAATTTCACACCTAGTTTAGCACCCGCCTTGGCGCATTTTGCATTTTGCATTGCATTTCCCCTTTAGCACTTAATTAATTAAATTAATTAGGTCTAAGGTCCTATTTTATCATCTCCCATATCATAAAGTTGGGCCCTTTCATTAAAGTGTGCCCCTTTCATTTTATTCCTCCAATACATCATTTAATCAAAAACCCTAATTAGGTCCTATTTTGAACTTGGGGGCTTGATTTCGGGGGTCAAAACATCTCGAAATCACCTGTAACTTTGGGATTCTCTCTAAAATCATCATATCCGACGGCCCTGAAAATTTGGTGAAAAGTTGCCGGGACCATGGCGGCCGGAGTGCACACGGTCCCGGACATTTTTCCCAAAATTTTAGGAGCGCGATCCAATCATAAAATAAAGCTTAACCCCAAGAAATTGGCAGGAGATTCAATCTCTAGGTCGGCCAAAAGTTGAAATTAAGACCTAGGGTTTCATATATAAGAGCTCTCTTTCTTCATTTGAAAGGATCGGGAATTTTGGCTTTCAAGGACCTTCTATGCAGCGAAAGAGAAGATCTTTGAAGACTTCAACAACAATAAACATCCATCCATCGAGCATTCATCAATTTCATTCATTCATTTAGGGCTTTGAAGACATTGAAGAGCAATAGGGGATTATCGAGTGAAGATTGGCTTGTACCCCTCCCTTGGGGTTGGGTATGATTTCATGTTGTTTTCATGTCTTTGCATAAGCCTCATTATATCATTTGTATTCATGCTTTAGATCACTTTGCATCTTGATTTGGAGCATTTACATTATCATTTACAAGCAATTAGGGTTTACTTTCTAGGTTGCTCTAGTTTGCTTACTTGCATTTTAGGATCTTGCACACACACAAGGTCTGCACACACACTACTTTTACAATACACTTGGCTATTCGTGGAGGTGGAAAGCACCAAAGCGGGGGTTTGACTAAGGAAAAACCCTATATAGCCGCCCACCACACCTTTTCAAGATATAAGTGCAGGTTTCAGAATTTGGACGACGCCGCAAGTTGCAGATCCGGAAGAAGCAGACCGAGATAGAACTTCACACCAAATTTCAGGGAAAAAGTCTAGGACAGGGGCGTGGGGCGCCCTGTTCCTGCTAGGACAGGGGCACTGGGCACCCTGGTCCCTGGGACAGGGGCGCTGGGCGCCCTAGCCCTTCTGTCAGACAGCAATTTTCAGCATTTTTGATAGCTTTTTAGGTTGCAAAACAGCAGTTTCAGTAATTTCAGGGGCAGAATCAGGACAGTGGTGCCCGCACCCCCGTCCTGAACATTTTCATTCATATTTTAACACTAGGTACACATCTGCATTCTTATCTTGTCCTTGTGTTTACAGCTTTCCATTGTTTAAGTTCAATTCTACAATCTTGTTATTAGTTCATACTTGTACTTTGGGGTTAGGGATTGAACTTGCATCATTTTATCTTTCAATTGCAACAAAGGAATAGAAATCCTAATAGGTATCCCGTGGCTCTCTCTTCCACAAAAAGAAGTAGCCAATTGTGTGATACCTCTAGGCTCTTTCGTATTCCACAAGTGTGTGGTTGAAAGTGAGATTAGGGCATGTTTGCTTAGTGTCACTTTTTCTCCCACACATTTTGGTGAACCCGACGTGAACTCCAATCTTCTCTAATTCTAATTTATGTTTTCAAATTTGAGTGTTTATGCTATTTCAAATTCAAATTTGTATTTACAAGTTTCAATTTCTTGCAAGATTCAAAAATTTAGAGGAAATTTTTGCTAAAACCCTAATTTTTCAATTCAAAGTTGAACTTGTGGATAGCTTAATTGGGATCAATAATTTCAAATCTGATTTAGGAACTCATTTGAATCATAAATTTCATTTTCTAAATCTACATTCTAAGTGCTTGCATTGGTTAAAATTAAACATTTCCTTCTATTTTGCATGTGTTGTCATTTGAAAGAGGAAAATTGTTGTCATGATGCATTCATTTCATAGATGTGATAATGGGTTAGCTTCCCTTGTTTCAATTTTTTCTTCTCCTAAAGAACCTCCCCCCATCTATAACAACATTTTAGTGCCTAAAGGAGTTGCTACCAATCCCTTTGAGACTCTCCCATTCTCTAAGGATGAAGACTTTAAGAGTGATCTTGACAATTCTCCTAAAATGTGCCCTTCCTATTTAGCTATCCTAGAGGAAGAGAATGATATCATAAACACCTTTCTTAATGTTACTTTACCTTCCCTGCATGATGCCTCTCTAAGTGAAAAGGTATTGATGGACATTGACTTATTTTGTCCTAAAGTTGGTCCTTCCAATGGGGGCATGTTAGTGCAACAAGAGGTTATGAACACTTCTTTCAAAGATCTCCTTCCTAAGCATGAATCTTTGGAGAAATATGTTCATGTTCCTCCTAAAAAACACTCCCTTCATGAGGATCCTTTTGTGCAAGAAGTTGACATTATCCCTACATTTCCTAGTGATGGCATTTCCTTTTCCAACAAAATTTCCACTAGAGATGATGAATTAATGATAAATGCTTACCCTTCTCCTAAAGTTTGTCTTACCCATCTTACCCATAAGCATCCCTTAGAGAAAGAAGATGAAATAATAAGAAATTTCCTTAATTCTCTCTCCTGTAAAGATCATATTGAACATATTTTGAGGAAATAGGATGAGTTTAACACATCTATTGATGCTCTCCCTCCTAAGGAGGAGGAATTAATAAACAATGTTATCTCCTCTCCTGAAATTGACGATACTTCAAACATTCCTTTCAACAACTTCGCTATTTGGGATGAACCATTAGAAGAAGGTGTAGATTATTCTCTACCCCATGAGATAACCCTAGCCAAAGGGGATGAAATCAATATTGAAAACTCCCTTGATAGTTTCTCACCTTCCTTGAATCTCAATTATTCTCCCTTTCCTCAACTTGGTTCTACTCATAAGGAAACCCTAGTTCAAAACAAGATGGTTAACATCTCTTTCAAAGATCTCCATCTCGAAAGTGAGACTTTAGAGAGAAATGTTGATCCTTCTCCTAGAGAGTTTATTCCCCATGTAGATCCTTTAATGATAGAGGATGATATGACCTTTCCTAGTATTACTCTGCCTACTAGAACATCAATGCCTACCCCTTGTCTCTCTCCTAAAATTGATTTAATCCGTGATAAGATTTTAGTGCAAGAGAAGACTATCAACAATTCTTCCAACACTTTTGTTCATTCTCCTAAACCATCCTCAATCAATTTGATACATGTGAATGAAACATCTAACAAACCTCTCTTCACTGTCCAAGGTGCTTGTCCTTCTCAAAATTCTCAACCTTTAAATAAGCCTATCTTAGTGGTTCAAGGTGGTTATGCTAATGATCCTTTTTTCACTCCTATCAAACCTATTATTACTATGCAAGGAGGTTATTCTACTAAGAGCCCTTATGAGTATGCTAAGCAACTGACTAGAGAGAGTTATAATGCGGTTGCTCACAGCTATAACACAAGAAACAATAGGCAACCTAATCCTCCTCCAGTTAGCCCAACTTCACTTCCTCCTTCCCAACCTATTCTTCCTCAAGCTCCTCGTAGTTCACAAATGCTTAGTAAGGAATATGATCTCATAGAACAACTTAAAGCTACCCCTGCTAAGATATCCCTTTGGGATTTGATCCAAACTTCTTCCGCTCATCATGGAATGTTACAAGATGCCTTGAAAGATTTGAATGTTCCTCCACCTAATACATCTAGTAATATAGTGTCTTTGGTTAACTCTATGATGAAACCTAAAGCTCAAATTGTGTTTACTCAAGATGAGTTGCCTACTAGTGAAATTCAACATCAATATGATCCCTTGATGATTGTGGTTATCATAAATGACACTGCTATAAGACGAACACTGGTAGATAATGGCTCTGGCCTTAATGTGTGTAGCATTAATCTATTGCATAAGATGAATGTGGATACATCCCTTATTGAGCCTGACTCTCATCCCATTCGAGGCTTTGATAATGTGGCTAAGTCTTCATTAGGTATTATCACCTTACCCATCACAGTGGGACCTGTTACTTTGCCTACTCCTATCCATGTTATGTCGGGAAATCTAACATACAACTTGTTATTAGGGAGACCTCGGATTCATAGTATGCAAGCTGTCCCCTCTACATTGCATAGACAAGTTAAATTTATTTATAATAATAAGACATATACCTTGATAGGTGATACTAATTTTCAAGCTTGTTTGCAAACTTCTACTTCCAAAGGGAGTTCTTCTAAGCCTTCCTCTTCTAGCGATGACTCGTTAAACAAGATACCTATGGATGAATCATCACCCTCTGATAATCAAAATTCTTTGGATGAGTTTGAAGTTCCTAAAGAAGATTCTTCTCAACTTGAATCTACACATGAAGAGGCTTTTGATCCTAAGAAGGTTCTCGCAGAAGATGATTGGGGATCTCTTGATTTCAATCCCACCTTCGTAGGTGAGTATAGGGTCCCTCCTAGAGAGCTTAAAGTTAAAAAGAAGGAAGAAACTAGAGATCAATCAGTCTTACCTGAACCTATGAGCAATAATCTTGTGGCCGCTTCTCAAACTTCTTCTCCTCACACCTCTAATTCTGAAGGATTTGATTCTTTGTCTTATGAAAAACCACCTTCTCTTTTTGAAATGGCTAATCGTTATGGTCGTGGTTTTCATATTTTGGCTAAGAGTGGCTATAGTGGAAATGGTTGTGGTGCAAATGAACTAGGAATTAAAGTTCCTTTAGAACATAACATGCATGAATATTCATTTGGACTTGGATATAATCTTTCTAAGCCCACCAAAGCATCTAAAAGACCATCTCTCAATGTGAATGCTATATTTAGTAGTGATGATGATCTCACTTCAACTAAATCATCTTCTACTTCTATCAACTCTCATTCCCCTCATAAGGAAATCTTGGCGATGAACAAATCTCTTTATGACTCCCCTCAAATTTCTAAATCCACTTCTGAATCTTTATCTCCTATTCATCATAAAGTCCTTTCCTCCAGGGATAAGGCTCTAATAAATTACACTCATCTTTCTTCTAAGATTTCTCGTAACTGTCCTTCTTCAATTTTTATCACTTTATACATGTTTTTGATCTCACTTATAGTTGAGCATTCAGCATGTCATATTCAAATACCTCATTCAATCTATCATGTCTTTAAATAACATTAATGGCTATTATGTTGCTCATCATTATGTGACATTGGTAGCTCATTTACTGGGGGTCATTGTCATTCATGATGGTACAATTTCAAGTGCAATCATATTTTTGAAGCAACATAATAGCCTAATTTTTCTATGTTATCTCTTGTTCCTATGGGGTAATAGTGTGGAAATATTGATCATCTTTTCCTAGATATGGGAGAAGATGTGTATTCTCTTTCTTATCCTACCCACTTCTTGTGAGGAGCATTTTACATACACTGATGTCTTGCTTGCATGAACTCATGTGAGTATGTAGTACATTTTTCTTATGTCTAAATCTCTCCCTAGAAGATTGAGTAAGTCCTTCTCATTGACCGTATCCTTGGGAGGCAATGATCTTTCCTTATTTTTTAATCTAAGGATCCACTCTTTCCTATTTCATGGATGGTGTGAACTTTATTACTTAATGTTATTTCTTGTATGAATTTGTTGTTGTTTGTTCAAGGATTCTCTCTTACAAGAGGTGTAAGTCCTTGACTACAACCTCTTTTGCACTTGGTAAAATACATCCATAATGAATTCACTCTCCCAATTGGGTTAAAAAGAGCGTCATCCTTCATTAAGAATCACTTTCACCTTGCAAAAGAAGGAAGTATTGCATTCTTATTCTCTTCTTTGTCTTATTCTGGAAGATGTTATATTTGTCTAAAACAATTCCTCTCGGGGATAGGTGTCTTTTGTACAAAGATCTCTTCTCCTCTAAGGATCTCCTTTACACATATCACAAGATATCCCTTTTCAACTATCTTATCCTTGCTTAAAGAGTTCAAAACTCCCTTGCTTGGATCTATGACATTGTTGCATTTTTGGGGTAGCTTCTTTTGTGATGAAGGTAGGTATCCTTGTTCTACTTTTCTTATTACATAAACATTACACTTTTTGAGAAATGGGTCATTCTCGGAACCAGAGCACAGACTCTTAGAGCGAGATGTCTCCATTTTTCTTTTATGCAAGGTGATTATTCTCGGAACCAGAGCACAGACTCTTAGAGCGAGATGTCACGCTTTTGTACTATACATATACAGGTTGTAGCATACTCAGGCATAGACTCCTATGAGGTGCTTCTAACCTCACTTACACACACATGCACGAGGTTGAGTGGAACTAGCGGCATAAGGCTAGACTTTCTCACTCTCCTCCCTTACATGGATCACCTAGACAGACTCTAGGGGCTAGTTTTCCATGTCCTTTTTCCCATGGATCACCTAGACAAGATCTAGGGGAGAGAAGTCCATGCTTTCTCTCTCACTATTCTTCTCATGGATCACCAATGTGTGTATTCATGCTTTTTTTTTTCTTTCTTTCTTTTCTTCTCTTCGCATTTTGTTTCCATTTACATCCTTCATCTTGTGTTAGAGAACTCTCAAATCTTCACACTCTTTGTTGTGTTGGAATTGAGATTTAGTCCTCTTTCTTACCGAATGATTCTCCATTAGTTTTTGATCTCATATCAAATCTTCTTGTGAGCATTTGTCATCAATATTCTTTAACAATTCGAAGTGGTAAACATTATACCCTATTTCAACTCACTAAAATTAGCAAGCCGAAACAGGGGGGGCATATAGCTACCCTCAAATCTTCATCACCTTCCTTAGTAAGCATTAGGTGATTTTGTGATCTAACATGTGGTTTTGTAGGTTGTGGTTCCTAACTAAGTACTGCAGATACCGCTGGGGCTTCGTTCGACAGACTTATGGATATATCCTTTTTCAAATAATGTTTACTTATTTGTACTTTAGCTTGCACATGCACGTAGTGTTCATATGACCGCTAAAGTGGGGGCTAAATGTAGCATCATAAATTGTACGCACTTGCTAAAGTAGTACAATTTCACACCTTGTTTAGCACCCGCCTTGGCACATTTTGGATTTTGCATTGCATTTCCTCTTTAGCACTTAATTAATTAGATTAATTAGGTCTAAGGTCCTATTTTATCATCTCCCATATCATAAAGTTGGGCCCTTTCATTAAAGTGTGCCCCTTTCATTTTATTCCTCCAATACATCATTTAATCAAAAACCCTAATTAGGTCCTATTTTGAACTTGGGGGCTTGATTTCGGGGGTCAAAACATCTTGAAATCACCTGTAACTTTGGGATTCTCTCTAAAATCATCATATCCGACGGCCCTGAAAATTTGGTGAAAAGTTGCCGGGACCATGGCGGCCGGAGTGCACACGGTCCCGGACATTTTTCCCAAAATTTTAGGAGCGCGATCCAATCATAAAATAAAGCTTAACCCCAAGAAATTGGTAGGAGATTCAATCTGTAGGTTGGCCAAAAGTTGAAATTAAGACCTAGGGTTTCATATATAAGAGCTCTCTTTCTTCATTTGAAAGGATCGGGAATTTTGGCTTTCAAGGACCTTCTATGCAGCGAAAGAGCAGATCTTTGAAGACTTCAACAACAATCAACATCCATCCATCAAGCATTCATCAATTTCATTCATACATTTAGGGCTTTGAAGACATTGAAGAGCAATAGGGGATTACCGAGTGAAGATTGGCTTGTACCCCTCCCTTGGGGTTGGGTATGATTTCATGTTGTTTTCATGTCTTTGCATAAGCCTCATTATATCATTTGTATTCATGCTTTAGATCACTTTGCATCTTGATTTGGAGCATTTACATTATCATTTACAAGCAATTAGGGTTTACTTTCTAGGTTGCTCTAGTTTGCTTACTTGCATTTTAGGATCTTGCACACACACAAGGTCTGCACACACACTACTTTTACAATACAACTTGGCTATTCGTGGAGGTGGAAATCACCAAAGCGGGGGTTTGACTAAGGCAAAACCCTATATAGCCGCCCACCACACCTTTTCAGATATAAGTGCAGGTTTCGGAATTCGGACGACACCGCAAGTTGCAAATCTGGAAGAAGCAGACCGAGATAGAACTTCACACCAAATTTTAGGGGAAAAGACCAGGACAGGGGCGTGGGGTGCCCTGGTCCTGTCAGGACAGGGGCGCTGGGTGCCCTAGTCCTTGGGATAGGGGCGCTGGGCACCCTGGTCCTTCTGTCCAACAGCAATTTTCAGCATTTTTGACAGCTTTTCAGGTTGCAAAACAGCAGTTTCAGGAGCAGTTTCAGGGGCAGAATCAGGACAGTGGTGCCCGCGCCCCCATCTCGAACATTTTCATTCATATTTTAACACTTGGTACACATCTGCATTCTTATCTTGTCCTTGTGTTTACAGCTTTCCATTATTTAAGTTCAATTCTACAATCTTGTTATTAGTTCATACTTGTACTTTGGGGTTAGGGATTGAACTTGCATCATTTTATCTTTCAATTGCAACAAAGGAATAGAAATCCTAATAGGTAGCCCATGGCTCTCTCTTCCACAAAAAGAAGTAGCCAATTGTGTGATACCTCTAGGCTCTTTCGTATTCCACAAGTGTGTGGTTGAAAGTGAGATTAGGGCATGTTTGCTTAGTGTCACTTTTTCTCCCACACACCTAGAGATGAAAACTTTGAATTATGTGCATACACAGATGCAAATTGGGCAGGAGATGTGGATGACAGAAAAAGCACCATCAGCGGAGCATTTTTTCTTGGAAGCAGATTAATTTCTTGGTTGAGTAAGAAACAAAGTTGCGCATCTTTATCAATAGCAGAATCAGAATATGTTGCAGTAGCAACTAACTGTACACAGGTATTATGGCTTAAGAAAATGTTGAAGGACATAAAGATAAAATGCAAGGAACCTATAACTATCTATTGTGATAACACTGCAGCAATTGATATATCTAAGAATCCGGTACTACATTCCAAAACTAAACATGTTTCTATCAAACTGAATTTTCTGAAAGAGAATGTTGAAGCAAAAAAAAGTAAAACTGGTTTATGGGAATGCTAAAGAGAAGATTGTAGATATTTTCACTAAGCCTTTTCCTAAGGAGAATTTTGAATATCTTAGAGATCGGCTTGGGGTCATACCCCCACCAATAGAGACTTAGACAGTTGATGTTTTTCATCAACTGACAGAATTAACAAATAAATATTTTACTCCAGCTTTGATGATGAGAGCTACTTCTCAAGGGGAGTAGTTGGTATACTGAATTGGTTGGTATTTTGTATTTGAACTTGGTTTTGTAGTAACTTTGGCATTTAATGTCAGAGGGGGAGAGATTGATATGGAAAAACACAAGGAAAACATATGTTACTCTCAGGGGGAGAGATTGTTACTTTGGGAGAGACTGATTATTCTCTGTATCTGAATTTTGACTTCTGGTTATGATCTCTTTTGGGAGATTGTTGGTTTTTGGTATTTGCCATTTCTGTTTTGGCACTTTGATGGTTTTTCCATCTTGTGTTGCCATCAATGACAAAGGGGGAGATTTTTGGCTATGTTGATATGGTTTTCTCATTGAAGTCAACACCTATTAACACTTATCAACTCTGGTACTTTGGTGAATTGGCAATGTTCACCGGAAAGTAAGTGACTTATGCATAGTCACCGGTATCTGGT
The DNA here is from genome assembly GCF_030272615.1 of Cryptomeria japonica. Taxonomy (NCBI): domain Eukaryota; kingdom Viridiplantae; phylum Streptophyta; class Pinopsida; order Cupressales; family Cupressaceae; genus Cryptomeria; species Cryptomeria japonica. The sequence continues at coordinate 631,888,304 of NC_081407.1, forward strand.
TCACCAAAAGGATATAATGATCATCGGCACTTGGAATGAAATGGAAAACACTTGGTTATGTTGAAGACATCATTTGGACACTTTGTCTTGGAGATTTTTTCATTGGAATATTTGTATTTGCATATTTGTTGTTACCGGCAAATAAGTCTAGAATAACCATTGGCAAGTTTATCTATTCTAGATCAGCACGGCACACTTTGGAAATGATTTTGTTGTTATTATAAATGCATTAATCTGACATGTTGAATCAGATATTGCATCGGTAATTGATTTTATTGTAATATCTTTTAGAGCCGACCTACTAAAATTGGTCTTAGGTTATGGTATATATGTAAGATCTTATTTGTAAGATTGGTATGCGATTAAGAAAAAGAATTGTAAGAAGGTATATGCGAGATTAAGAAGAGCTATATATGCATACATCATTTGAAGGTGAAGCAAGGTTTTTGTAAAGGCATATCATAAGTACACCGGTATTGAATCTAGCATATGAAGATGCTATTTTTAGCAGTACATCATTATTGGATTTGACCATCCAATTATAGTCAGTGTGACTCCTATTTGTGATTGAGCAGTGAGCTCTAGGTGCTTGGTCTTTCTGCATGTGCAGACCCCATTTGTATACACATACTATCTGCAGTAGTATCATCTAATTGTGGGTAAGGTTTCCCACCATGGTTTTTCCCCTTACAGGGTTTCCAGGTACAAACATTGGTGTTATGTGTTGTGGATGTTATTGTCTTTCAGTTTCATGCATTAAGCTTTACCGGTACTGCAATTAACTAATAAGTTGTCTACCGGCATAAAGTTTGGTTTACTGGTATTAAGCATTAAGGTTGGTTAAGTTGTTTTTGGTCTGAATTTATTTGACAACTGATTCACCCCCCCCCTCTCAGTTGTCTCCGGGACCTAACAGTTTCTTCACCAATTGGGAGAATAGAACCCAATAGTCTCTTTGATCAATGATGTAGTCCCCCAGAATCCTCCTTCTGATGTTCCCATGTTGACACCTGATGCTACCGTTAACACTTTATCTATCAAAATCCCAAGAAATGTTTCATCCACTCTATGTCTTAGAAAGGCAATTGAGATACAAAAGAAACAATACTCGCTAGCTACTAAAATCAGAGTTGATATAAGTAACGTGCCTGCTAGGAGAGACACCAAAACCTAAAAAGGCAAGGCAGATGGGCAAGATGATTGTGAACCCACAAATGAAGCACCATGTCTTGGAAATTGTTGACCCCAATATCGACAAAATTGAAGAGGAAATCACAGAAGGGGAATTTAATATAAGTAGAATTGGCATGGGACCTACAACAACACAAGGATATATCTATCATGCTAAACATTATGTTTCTATTATATCCAGGAGAACTAAAACTATGGAAAGGAAGAATCAAGAACTTGCAAATATGTGGATGTTCTTACTTCCTTCATATGATCTACTTAGTCAGCTGAGAATCTTGTCATTGGTTCATCTTCAGGGGTATCCATCATTGAACTTATCAATTCTGATAAGTTAAAGATTGTCAAACGATCACAAACCATTGCTAAATTAGTAGACAATTGGGCCAATCATGTAATACTGAAAGGACTACCATTCATTGAGCATGGTCTAATAAATTATGAAACCCTTAATCAGATGATCAATGTTCATCGGGTCAAGTTGCAAAGATCAAAGAAAGAAACTGGTAGATTAGTTGCTTCCCTCCTAGAAATGCGAGAGATTACCAAATTGCCCTAGAATGTTTTATTTGTAGAGAATGTCATCGAATTTTTTATGTAGTTAATGTCACCATTTGGATAGAATAAAAAGTAAGAAAATAAATGGAATAAAAAGTACAGTATGTATAGATTAAATAATATGAACTTTACATTACACTCAATTTGTCTTAAAATGTGTAAGTACAATTATATATAGGGAGAAAAACTTTTTTTATAAATTATTTTATTTTTAAAAATTATGTATATGTATATGTATATGTATATGTATATGTATATGTATATGTATATGTATATGTATATGTATTTGTATTTGTATTTGTATTTGTATGTGTATGTGTATTTGTATATGTATATGTATATGTATATGTATGTCTTAGCTAGATTGAAATTTTTCATTAATGATTCATTCATTACAATTAATAGAGTTGTAATTCCAAATAATTGTAGAGTTGTGTTCTTTTTATTCCATTTATTTTCTTACTATCACTATATTACAAGTACAGTATGTATAGATTAAATAATATGAACTTTACATTACACTCAATTTGTCTTAAAATGTGTAAGTACAATTATATATAGGGAGAAGAACTTTTTTTATAAATTATTTTATTTTTAAAAATTATGTATATGTATATGTATATGTATATGTATATGTATATGTATATGTATATGTATATGTACATGTACATGTATATGTATATGTATATGTATTTGTATTTGTATTTGTATTTGTATATGTATGTGTATATGTATGTGTATGTGTATGTGTATGTCTTAGCTAGATTGAAATTTTTCATTAATGATTCATTCATTACAATTAATAGAGTTGTAATTCCAAATAATTGTAGAGTTGTGTTCTTTTTATTCCATTTATTTTTTTACTATCACTATATTACAAGTACAGTATGTATAGATTAACCACCATTAAATTGCAATTCAAATCCATTCAATTTCAAATTATCAAACATATCTTGTATTTCAATCTTAGCTTTAAGAAATATTGAACTAGACTCGACTTGTTTCATGTCTTGCTAGCAACAAAGGTTTCCACAAATCAAGATTTTGTGGAGCACAACCAAGAATACAACAATTTAACTATTGAGAATAAAAAATGCTAATAATAAATAATAAAAAATGGACAATGATTCCAAGTCTCAACCCAATTATCTACATATCAAAGTAGAAACTTTGTAGCAATGCGACCTTGTTTTTTTATTTTATCCTCATCAAATTTAATTGTTGTAATACCAAAGGGTTGTAGTTTAATTGATTTAACATAATTGGTGAGTGTGGTGGTATGTTCTTCTATTATGTCATTTACTCAAGGGACATGTGAAATAATATTTATTTATGTGACAATTTTTAGTCATACAAGATTAAAAGTATTCAAGATAATGGAGATATGCAGTCAAATCAAGATATTCTATTCAAAGTTGGAGGGTGCAATAAGGCGTTGAATACAAATCTCATACCATTATGGGGACCAAGTTTAAAAATTTTTATTAACTATGTCAGATCAAATTTGACTACCATTATCAAAAGGTTGTAATTCAATTAGTTGAGCACAACTAGAAAGGGTGATGGTATGTTTCTTGATTAGGCCATCCACCAAGGTTCAAACTTTCAAATGTTTAATATAAGAGATGTGGCCAAGATTTTAGTCTGAATGACTTTTCTAGAACTCACTAGTTAAGGGAAGAGATATCAGCATGGACTCATGCTCGCATATCAGATAGCAAAATGAACTCATAGATGATATAAAATCTTTCAAAAAAATAATAATGATGATAGAACTATTCATCACATCAAACTAAACCTAAACTCTGTTATCTCCACATAATTCTATATGAATATTTTAAGAAAGCATTCTTTATTTTAGTGAAATGATTTTCTTATCATTGCAAGTGTTATATTGTAGTACAAACACAAGCCTCAAATAGATTTGTACGTTTTTCAAAAGAACGAATATGGGCCCCTTGAGTTTGGTCCTTGAAAGTTTTGGATATAATTTATCTTATTAATTTTTTGTCAAAAACTTTGTCTAGGGTGGCAAAAAAGTGTCATAAAATGTGCATGTATTTAGTGAGGCAAAAAATGTGAGTGTATTTTGTGCTTTATAAAATGTGTTTGCTTTATGGTTTGGTATTTGTCAAGCCATATCATGATTGTGTTATTTGATTACACGTAATTTAAGTAGGTCTTGTAGACACCTAAAAATATCTCATTAATCATGTACTAATTATTCGTCTAATTGATTACATATTATTTAATCAAATTAATTAATCTTATTCTTCTAAATTCATATTTCTTCATCATATTACTAATTATCCTATTTCTATTCTATCCTCATCTATTAAAATTTAACCATTTTTCTAAATATTAATTATTTAATTAATTATGATTTAATTCCTTTAATTGAATAATCTTTATTATTTAATTTAAATTCAATTTCTAAATAATTAAATAATTTCTTTAAATTATTTAATTAACGAATTCATTCTTCAATTCCAAATCCCCAAATTCTAATTTCATCTAATTTCAATATTCTTCTAATTCAAATTCGAATTTCCCTAAATTCTAATTCTCTCTAATTTCATTTATTCTTCTAATTCAAATTCAAATTTAAATTTCCCCTAATTCTAATTTCAAATACATGTGCATTTCAATTTCATGATTTTGAAAATCAAATTCAAAGACATGCAAAAATCAAATTTAATGTCTAAATTAAGTTCTAAATATATTCAAAGAATAAATTGAATTTAAATAATTCAATTCTCATGCAAAGATTAAATTGAAAATATAAATCAAGTTCAAGAACATGCAAATCAAAATTGAACTTCAAATAAAATATCCCACAACACATGATAAATTTATGACTAATTGATCAATTCAATTAATTCATTAATTAAATCATTTTCTGAATTATCCTTCAATCATTCTTTTTCTATCTTCCAATTATCTTTTTCCTAAAAAGAATTCAAACAATTAACTCAATCATTCCTTTTTCTATCTTCCAATCAGTTTTTTCTAACATGTCATCAATCAGTTAACTCAATTATCTATTCAATTTATTCACTTAACAACTCAATCAATAGAGTTCCGCCTCCTAAACTATCAATCAACCTTTTATCTCACTTGAGCACCACCTCTTAATCAATCTCTCCAAAAATATATAAATTGAGCATCAAATCTCCTATTCAACAATCATGAACTTCAAATCTTTGTGCCATCTTTATGCAAGTTAGTAGCGCAATATCTAAGAGCCAACATCATTACTCAAAGAAGAGAAGGACAATGGAAGTGACTTGTGATCACAAAATAGGGAGTTTTACTTGATTATTTTGCATCCTTGTTATCATATTTGCTTATTTTCATTGATTTATTTAGAATTCGTTAACTAGTTAAGGATTCATGATTTCCTTTTAATCTAGTTAGCCAGGGTGAATTTGATAGATAGACAGGCCTTATGTATAAAATTTTCCATTTGGACACCTTTTTGTACACCATCTCCATGCACATGCTTTGTATTAGTTTATAGTCCATATTATCAAAATTTATTATTCCAGTACCATTTTAAAGAATCCTACACAACCATACTTTTCTCTTTAATTATACATCTAGGTCATTCACTTATAACCATTTACATGATCCTTTCTTAATGCTATCATAGCCTACTAATATTTAGATACTCGCACTCTCAACAATCCTCCATTGGTTATCATTCCATTATTTTGATTTTTTTAGTTTTAATAATAAATGCTAAATTAAAAGCATGGGTGACTTGTTTTTTGCATTCTTTACAAAAAAGAAACTACGTGTTCTTATGTGCATGCATAATAGGTGTAATAAAAATATTAGTGTGAAGGAAATAACATTCCTCTTATATATCTTTGATATTTTTCTTAATTTTGTGTATGTTTATATGTAGTTTATTTACTCTAACATACTTTCTCACCCAATTCTACAAGTCCATTAAGGCAAGGGAAAAAATAGAATAAAAAATTAATTACTTTATATTCTTCAATCTATGTTGCATGTGCCCATTTTGGTATCTATTCCATAAAACATGTTTTGAGAAACGCGTAACATTTTTTTAATCCTCAAGAATTAAACTATTGGCATATGTACAGAAGTTTGATGACATGATGATATTGTATGTTGTCATTGATGTCAATATGCTGAAGTATGAACCGGTATATTGAAGTAAGCAAACTAACAAGAGAACTGGTATGATGATGTGAACCGGTATATGTGAAAAAGAAGCGGTATGATGAAGTGTGAGCTGGTTTGATGGAATAAACTAGTATATGCAGAAAGTGAACCGGTATGTGAATCGGTATATGGAAGGTTTATATCAAGGTTTTCGGTTGATGCATTTTAAGTCTGTGTGATTTGACTGATGACATTCTATGATGGGTCAACATTGAAATGAAGATCAGATCATGTTGCCATGTCAGCCTTGTGCACATGAAGGATTTCCTTGAGGATCTTGCATGAAGAAGATTGATCCTATCTACCTCAGGAATGTGCGAAGTCTTAGTAAACGATGGAGAGCACGTGATGGGTTATCAGCTTCTAGAAGCGACAAAGAATGAACGATGGAGAACATCTTGAGATTTGTTCAAGACTGTTTTCTTCAATGCAATGTGTTTGAACAGTCAAGATTGGACCGATTGTTTTGATATCCTAAATATTTAGGGTTTAGGGTTTATGCTACCAACCTATATGTTTCCTATAAGGTCGATGATGATTTGCATTGTGAAGTTGCTGGAAAATCTTATGTGTGTATCTAAGTGAAGAGATACTTGATTCTTGCCAGACTGGAGAAGTGTGTTGATACCTGCAGAGTGTGATTGTAGAAGCAAAGGAGCTAAAGTGGATCTGCCTTGGCATTGAGTGCTATTATCATATCAGTGTATTACCTATTGACTTCTAACTATTTTAGTAGTTGGAAAATCCCTTAACTGGGTAGCTTTAACAAGCTTTGTGTAAATCCTCTAACAGGGTGACTCAATTCAATAAGATCTTCAAATCATCTTGCGAGGTAACCTTTAACAGTGTTCTAACCTTTAACCGGGTATTTAGCCATCCCTTAACCGGGTGATCCCTAGCAAGATCGGTTCTTAGCATAACCTATTGTAAAGTCCTTAATCGGATTAGGCTCCTAACAAAGAAGACTTCATAAGAGTTCAAAGAACAACTTATGGGTATTCATCCCCACCATGGTTTTTCCCAGTTGGGTTTCCATGTGAAAAATTAGTGTGTCATGTGTGATGTTTTTCATGTGATGATTAGTATTTTCTGATAAGTGGTAATGCAAACTAAACCAATGGTCTTTATATTTATGATGTATTACTTATTTATGCATATGGGTGAAGTGGAAAGGAGATATTAGAAGTGGTGAAGATATAAGTGTTACTGGTTTATGTCTATCACAATCATTTTGTGTTTAGTACCCTATTTTAGATCGGTGATACTATTTACCAGTTAGTGCAGTCTCTAATGTTTGAGTTGTTGAGAAAAGTTTTTGTCTGTACTGATTCAGCCCCCCCTCTCAGTACCTGCTGGATAGTTACTGTTCATCATTATTCATCAATTGGTATCAAAGAAACCTCTAGGTCCTCTGTGTTGTAAGCTTAACCGCTTGAGGAAAATTTCCTAATCTAATGATGAAGAGGGAAGGTCCTAAGTTTAACAGAGATAACTTTAAGATATGGAAGGACAGAATGAAGATATACATTAAAAGCATGGGTTCTCAACACTGGAGCTATGTTGAGAATACTTATGTTGTCCCTACCAATACTCTCACTGATGATCAAAGAAGAGAAATTCATGAGAATGGACAATTCATGGAAGCTCTTATCAGCAGCCTATCTAATGTTGAATTTATTCATGTTCAAGAAAAAGACAATCCCAAAGATGTATGGGATACTCTGGAGTCTATCTATGGTGGTGATGAGAATGTGAAGTAGGCTAAGGAAGAAAGTCTTAGAGGACAGTTTGAAGACATGCAGATGGTTGAAGGAGAGACCATTCAATAGTATGGGATAAGGATTAAAACAGTTTTTGGAGACATCAAGAGTGCAGGAGGCACAGTGGATGATTCCACCATTGTTAGCAAAGTTTTGAGAACCTTGTTAACGATCTATGCAATAAGGGTTGCCGCTATTCAAGAGTTGAGATCTATTGACAAGACAAAGGTGTCCCTTGATTCTATCATTGCTAGGTTGACCGCTTATGAGATAAATAGTTATGATGGCAGTATTCAGAAGGTTGAATCGGCCTTTAAAGCATCTATTGCACTATCTAGAAAGGGTAAAGAAGTTACTACCAGTTGTGAACCTAGACAAAGTAGAGATATGGATGATGAGGAAATCCTGATGGAATTTGAAGCTCTTCTGGCCAAGAGACTTCCTAAGGGAACTGGTAAATACAGAGGTAAGCTCCCTTTGAAATGTTTTTCTTGCAATAGAATGGGACACATTGTTGTTACCTATCCTAATGGTGATAATAAGGACAAACCGGAGAGGTTCAAAAAGTTCAAAGGAGGAAATAGGAGAAATTGTCTTGTTGCAGTTGATGAAGGTGTCACTGATGATGAATCAAAAGATGAAGAAAGTGAAGAAATAGTATTTGTAGCTGTCAAAGAAGATGTGTCAGACAAGAAGGATCTTGTCTCCCACTTTGATAATTCCAATGAATGGATTATTGACAGTGGTTGCTCTCACCACATGACTGGTGACCGGAGAAATTTTTTATCTCTAGAAGAGTATGATAGAGGTGTAGTCCGATTTGGTAATGATGCACCTTGTATGGTAAAAGGAAAAGGGTCCATCTCTCTGAATGGAAAAAGCAGTGCTGATAATGTGTATTGGGTAGAAGGTCTCAGACATAACCTTTTGAGTGTTGCTCAACTGAATGATAATGGACTCACTCTAGAATTCAAACATGGAGTATGCAAAATAAAGGGAAAGAATGGTGAACTGATGGCCACCGGTATGCAGACCAAAGGTAACCTATTTCAGCTAAATGCAAATATCAGTCAATGTCTAATGGCTAAGTATGATGACAGTTGGATATGGCATAGGAGACTTTGCCATGTAAATTTTGATAACATTTTGAAGGCCAGTAAGATCAAGGCGGTCAGAGGATTTCCTATGCTAAACAAACCGAAGAATCCTCTATGCAGAGAATGTCAATTAGGGAAAATATCTTCTTCAACTTTCAAAGGTAAATCTTTCACAGCTGAAAATTTGCTTGATCTTGTGCATACTGATTTGTGTGGTCCTATGAAAACTAGGAGTGTTCAAGGAGATAGGTACTTTATGATACTTACTGATGATTGCTCAAGAATGATGTGGGTCACATTCTTGAAAGACAATTCTAAAGCCTTTGGAAACTTCAAAGCCTTCAGAGGACTAGTTGAAAAGGAAAGTGGTAAGAGAATCAAATGCCTTAGAACCAATCAAGTAGGTGAGTTCACCTCTGGAGAATTCAATAAGTACTGTGAAGAGAATGGCATCAAGAGGCAATTGTCTGCCCCCTGGACTCCACAGTAGAATGGCCTAGTAGAAAGGAACAACCAGACTATAGTTGAAGCAACAAGAACCATGTTGATTCAAGGAAAGGTTGCTCACACTTTTTGGAGAGAAGTGGTGAGCACTGCAGTTTACACAATGAATCGGGTACTCATCAAGAAAGGTAAGGATAAAACACCTTATGAGTATTGGACTGGTAACTCCTATAGTAAGCTACTTTAGAGTGTTTGGTAGCAAGTGTTATATCAGGAGGAGTGAACACCAGAGCAAGTTTGATGCAAAATGTGATGAGGGAATATTCCTAGGATATTCCACCAAGAGAAAAGCTCTCAAGTGCTTCAACAATAGGACTCAGAGAATTTTTGAAAGTATCAATGTCAGAGTTGATGAAACCTCTAAGAAACCTGAGGAAACCGGTAGTGAGCAAGTGGTAGATGAACTGGTTGTAACCTTTTGGGAACCAGTTCTGAAATAGCCTAGTACCAGTAATAGTGCTCCTACATAGGTAGATGTTGATGCTGATGAAGATGAGGGTGAAGAAGAAAAGAAAGAGAAAACAGCTAAGATCATTCCTAGGTATGTAAAGCTAAATCATGATCCAAAGCAGATCATAGGAGATAAGGATGCAGGAATTCTTACAAGAAGACAGGTCAGAGAAAACTCTTGCATGATCTCTAAATTTGAGCCTAAAACATTTAAAGAAGTACATAAAGATGAATACTGGATCAAGGCAATGGAAGAGGAACTTGACCAGATAGAAAAGAATGATACATTGTCTTTGGTACCCAAACCTGAGCATAAAAATGTCATTGGCACCAAATAGGTTTTCAGAAACAAGTTGAATGAAGATGGCACAATGGTAAGAAAAAAAGCCAGACTGGTGTGTAAGGGATATGCTCAAGAAGAAGGAGAAGACTATAAAGAAACCTTTGCTCCAATAGCCAGATTGGAAGAAGTTTGAATGCTTCTTGCATATGCAACCTTCAAGGGATTTAAAGTGTATCAGATGGATGTAAAATATGCATTCCTGAATGGAATACATGAAGAGGAAGTGTATATAGAGCAACTAGATGGGTTTTCCCTATCAGAAGATAGTGACATGGTGTGTAGACTACATAAAGTCTTGTATGGATTGAAGCAGGCACCTAGAGAATGGTATGAATGCTTACACTCACATCTTGTAAAGATTGGATTTGAAAGAACAAGTGAAGATAGCAATATATATCTAAAGTTAGAAGGAGAGCAGATCCTAATCTGTGAAGTGTTTTTTGATGACATAATTTTTGGTGGAGATGACAAGATGAGTCATGCATTTACGGATGAGATGAAGAAGAAATTTGAAATGTCACCAATTGGAGAGATTAAGTTCTTCATTGGACTACAGATTCAACAAATGAAAGATGGTATCTTTATCACTCAGTCCAAGTATGTCAAAGAGTTGTTGAAGACCTTTGGCATGGAAGATAGCAAACCGGTTGGTACACTAATGGTGACCCATTGTAAATTGTCAAAAAAAGATGACTCAGCATTGGTAAATGAGAAGGAATACCAATCAATGATTGGTAAGTTGCACTATGTAGTACACAGCAGACCAGACATTGCACATGCAGTGGGCATTACTACATGTTTCCAGAAAAGTCCATGAGAATCTCACTTGGTAGCAGTCAAGCGAATTCTTAGATATCTAAAGGGAACTATTGACTGTGGATTGTGGTATCCATACAATAATGATTTCAACCTCAAAGTGTTTACAGATGCCAATTGGGCTGGTAATGTGGATGACTGAAAGAGCACAACTGGTGGTGCATTCCTTCTTGGTGGTCGACTAGTTTCATGGATGAGTAAGAAGAAGAGTTGTATCTCTCAGTCTACAACAGAAGCAGAATATGTAGCAGCATTTATGAACTGCACTGAGACAATTTGGATGAAGCATGTATTATGTATTTTCAAAGTCCCTGTATTTGAACCGATGAGTATACTTTATGAAAACACAAGTGCAATTAATATTTCCAAGAATCCAGTTTTGCATGCTAGAACCAAGCACTTCGAGCTCAAGTATCATTTCTTGAGGGAGAAGGTTTAGAACAAAGAAGTTGTAGTGGAACATGTTTCCAGTAAGGAGAAGTTAGCAAATATATTCACCAAGCCTCTACCAAAGGTTGTATTTACCTATTTAAGAGGTGAATTAGGGGTACTGACCCTTCAAGAGGTGAGCTAAAGGTGTGTGCTCCACATCAGTTAGGTATTGCATTGTCAAATCTTTTTAGGACTAATGTGTTGAAGGATGCTACTCCTCAAGGGGAGCAGCACAGTGGAACATATTTTTTTGTGCCTCCACTTTGGCATTGTTGTCAAAGAGGGAGAAGATGTGAAGCGGAGAAGATATTTGTAGTATTGGGGAGGAGAAGTGAACTGAGATATCTTTGTATATTGCCATCAATGCCAAAGGGGAAGATTGTTGGTATATGTACAGAAGTTTGATGACATGATGATATTGTATGTTGTCATTGATGTCAATATGTTGAAGTATGAACCGGTATATTGAAGTAAGCAAACTGACAAGAGAACTGGTATGATGATGTGAATCAGTATATGTGAAAAAGAAGCGGTATGATGAAGTTTGAACCGATTTGATGGAATGAACGGATATATGCAGAAAGTGAACCGGTGTGTGAATCAATATATGAAAGGTTTGTATCAGGGTTTCTAGTTGATGCATTTTAAGTTTGTGTGATTCGACCGATGACATTCTGTGATGGGTTAGCATTGAAATGAAGATCAGATCATGTTGCCACATCAGCCTTGTGCGTGTGAAGGATTTCCTTGAGGATCTTGCATGAAGAAGATTGATCCTATCTACCTTGGGAATGTGTGAAGTCTCAGTAAACGGTGGAGAGCGCGTGATGGGTTATCATCCTCCAGAAGTGGCAAAGAACGAATGATGGAGAACATCTTGAGATTTTTTCAAGACTATTTTATTCAATGCAATGTGTTTGAATAGCCAAGATTGGACCGATTGTTTTGATAACCCAAATTTTTAGGGTTTAGGGTTTATGCTACCGACCTATCTGTTTCCTATAAGGTCGATGATGATTTGCATTGTGAAGTTGTTGGCAAATGTCATGTGTGTATCCAAGTGAAGAGATACTTGATTCTTTCCATACCAAAGAAGTGTGTTGATACCTACATAGTGTGATTGTAGAAGCAAATGAGCTAAAGTGGATCTACCTTGGCATTGAGTATTGTTATCAGATCACTGTATTACCTATTGAATTCTAACCATTTCAGCAGTTGGAAAATCCCTTAACCAATTAGCTTCAACAGGCTTTGTGTAAATCCTCTAACAGGGTGACTCAATTCAATGAGTTCTTCAAATCCTCTTGCGAGGTAACCTTTAACAGGGTTCTAACATTTAACCAGGTATTTAGCCATCCCTTAACTGGTTGTTCCCTAGCAAGATCGATTCTTAGCATAACCTATTGTAAAGTCCTTAACGTTAGGCTCCTAACAAAGTAGACTTCAGAAGAGTTCAAATTACAACTTGTGGGTATTCATGCCCACCGTGGTTTTTCCTAGTTGGGTTTCCACGTGAAAAATCAATGTGTCATGTGTGATGTTTTTCATGTGATGATCAGTATTTTTTGATAAGTGGTAATGCATGTTGAACCAATGGTCTTTATATTTCTGATGTATTACTTATTTATGCATATGGGTGAAGTGGAAAGGAGATATTAGAAGTGGTGAAGATCTAAGTGTTACTGGTTTATGTCTATCACGGTCATTCTATGTTTTACCGGTAGTACCCTGTTTTAGATCGGCGATACTGTTTACCGGTTAGTGCACTCTCTATTGTTTGAGTTGTTGAGAAAAGTTTTTGTCTGTACTGATTCACCCCCCCTTTCATTACCTATTGGATAGTTATTGTTCATCATTATTCATCACAAACTATATTACCTTAACTATTTATGTTGTTTCCTAAAATTATGCAAACCTATATCCACCTAAGCACTAGTGTAGTTACACTAGCCACCTAAAACAAGTTAGCATGAGGGTGCTACTATCTACTACCAATATTGACTTGCTATGTTTTTTTATAAAATTCACCAAAACACACATTTAAAATCTCTCTCTCTCTCTCTCTCTCTCTCTCTCTCTCTCTACTTAGATTTTTTTACTATTACTATATATTTTCACTCTCTTTATTATTATCCTATAATTATTGATATTCCTCCATAATAATCTCTATGATATCAATCCTTTGTATTACTTTTTAAAAAATCCTACAAATTTTTTCCTTCCCATTACTATATCATCTTGGTAAAACCATATCTTATTTTATTCCACTCATAAATTACAACACACACTTTAGATATCTTGTGTAGGATTTCTTCCCACACTTTAGTAAGAACCCACCAACAAATCATATAAACATTATATATTTGCATTATCCCACATTTATTTGAATTCAAGGCTAAAACGAGTCATCCAAGTGTTGGTTCTATGATACTTATAGTCCAACTAGGTGCAATGAAAAATAATAATTACTCATATAAAACCAAATTATGACTTAATGAAACTTATAACAAGATATAAAATAAGATAGAAAATAGAAAGAAGAGCACATAACTAGGATTAGAAACTTATTTAAATTGAATAGTAAATATCCACCACCAAAAGTAGACCTTAATGTATTACTTAAAAATAAAGCTTAAAATATAATGAGACCCTTTACTAATGATGTAAACCATGTATCATCACTTCTACAATATGTTAGTATTTAGCCTCAATTTAAAACCTAAAAAAAACTTATAATACAACTAAACCACCAATCCATCATCCCAAGGCTTGTATATATAGATTTTATCCATCTTGTAAACTAATTTTAGTTTCAACAAAATTATGGGTTAAGTTTTAATGCTCCTTATGAGTAATCAAAAATCCTAAATTAAAATGGAATTTCCAATGTGTATGTATACCCTTGAATTATCCACATTGGACACTTTACTTTTGACACATCCAAATCTCACCCTACAAGTTAAATAAATGCAAGTGTAATCCCATATTTGAATACGAATCAACTCACCAAACCTATTTCTTAAACTTTAGCACAATCTTGGATCTAAACAACTGCAACAAGGATAAAGATAAACACAATAGCACCAACACACATAACACCAAGATTTTGACGTGGAAAACTAGGTTAAGGTAAAAACCATGATGGGAACCTACCCACAATAAGATGATATACTCTACAGTAGTATGTGTAAATATTACAAACGGGAATGCACATGCATTCAGGCACACTTCCTAGAGCTCACTGCTTAAAATAAGATGACCTAGAAGGATCTAACCCTCAGGGAAGGCTGACTACCTTACAATAAGATTCAGACTACAATCCGACTTACATGAATTGCAAATATAGCATCTCCTTATTCCTGATGACAGTTTCGGTTAAGCACATTTGTCTACCCTACAACAATCTTTGCTCAATACACCACACTGAAGGATAAATTCGCTTATGTACACATACACCACTCTCTGATAATGCAGACACAACATTGACACCTAAATTACATGACTATACCACCTATATACACATTTCATCAACCTTGACTACAAGGTCGACCAAACCCTCAAGCCTCAATTGTAAAATTACATCACATGATACATATGTGAACCACCGGACCAATATAATGATATACATGACATAGTATGGACCTAAATCAAATATCCAAACACGCATCACCACCAAAAAATATCACAAAGATCAAATGCAACACACTACACTGCCAAAAATATAGCATAACATGAAAAATATCATCGGATCAAAAAAATCACTAAGAACGCGCACAAGAATAAATGCGAACCACCAGAGAAAATAGGACATGATCGTGAAACACCAACAAGAACATTAGAACCATCCGTAATAGTTGCACCATGGTGCAAGAGCACCTCATCAAAAATCTATTCATGACCCTGACGATGAAGACTAAGATCTTTAGGATGTGTTAGTATGTCTTGTGTTTCATGAATGGAAATAAACCCCACCATGTAAGCCCATGTCACCAATCAGGCAATTTGAGAAGCTAATTGGGAAAATGTGGTAAAAAGGGGTAGTCAATGGTTTATATTTATGTTTGATAGGTTTTAGACATGTTTTATGTGTGTTTTTTTGTTCCATGTGTGTGGATCCCAACCTTAGGAATTATGACAACTTTTTGTGCAAAATTGCAAAAATGCAACTTTTGAGTGCAAAAGTGCAACTTTTTGTAATTCGGTTGGGGGAAGCCTTTTAATGGATCCAACCTACTCAAAATTTAGTGGGAAAATGTTGGAGAGTTTTATAATATATGTGAGCTTTATTCCCAAGGGTGTTGATGTTGGATTTGGAGTTTATGAAGCAATAATACTCAAAATACTTTAGTTTTCTGGGAAATTCTGAGTTTGCAGGTGTTGTACATGACTGTACGGATTGATTTTAACCCCCACCATACATGGAGTAGATAGGGAGATTAATTATCTTTATTTTTGTGGTGGTCTGAGGTCTTAATTATTTGGGAGTAGAGAGAACCCTTCATTTTACTGACTGTGACCCAGAAATTGAGGTTTTGGAGAGGGTTTTGAATCAATATGGCTTTATCTTGCACTCCAGTCCATTAGAAGACTCTTACTTTAGAGGGATGTAGGATAAGACTTTTTATTTTAGTTTTTTAATTTTTTGTTGCAAGCGATACCTTTTTGTGTGGAGAAAAGAACAGGTTTAGGTAGGCTTCCCTATCTGACTATCTAGGACAAGTTTCAAGACAATCATCATAAATTGTCTTAGCAATGGATTATAGGTGTGCAACCCTATAATTATAAGTTTATCACTACCCCCCACATGCCCATTAAGTTTATTTTTTATTTTTTCTACCAATAAGGGTAGTTGCTTTGGAAAATAGGGCTAATTGCCCCTATTAGTTCTCTAAGCCTCTGAAGGGAGCAGACCTTAGATTTCCAGATCTGACCAAACCATTTTGGGGATCAGTATATCTTCTAAAAGGGTGTCCTAAATGCTAATTTTTTTGTATGGGTGTGGAACAATTTTGAGTTAAGGTATTTTCTATCGTCAAATAGCGCTACAAGCCTAGGGGGTAGGTTTACAAAGGAGGTATAAGGACTTGATACCCAAGATCAAAACCAATACTCGAAAGAGGTCTTAGATATTATGTGTTGACAAAATTAAAAAACCCAAGGAGTAGGGATCACCATTAAATCCCATTTGAAGAGTTGAATCCTTTTACTCATCTTGAGTAGGCCTAAGACTAGGAAATGTGTGTGTAGTTTCATCCAAGGTGTAGAGTCCTTCCTTGCAGGGCCCTTGTGAGTAGTTGAAGGGTCACTAGCATAACCTGATTTGGGCTTGTTATTAGGATTTATGGTAGGCTTCTCCATCAAGTGGTATCAGAGAAAAGGAGTGTCCTTTGGAAGAGAATGAGAAGACAAGATGTCAGAAGAAGAAGGATCCCATGAGGTACCTTATAGAATGGCCAATGCAGAGTTGAATGTCTTGGTGATGAAGCAAATGGTAGAGAGAAGAGAAGTTAGGGCTGAGAATCAGGCCTTGAGGAATGAGATGGACTGGTTGAAGGACAGAGTGGAGAGGGGAGAGAAAGACTGTAGAGAAGAAGGGGATGAAGAGGAGATCCCTATGCAAGAGGAGCTAGAGGTACCTGCAGACCAGAGACCCCTGATGAGTTTCCTCATGTACATGAAGAGAATAAAAATGGATGTGAAGATGGATCTTCTAGTATTTTCAGGAAAGATGGAGCCTAACACCGTGATGGAATAGATAGACTCCTTCAACAATTTTTTTGAAAGTGAAGACATACCAGACCACCAGAGGGTGAAACTGGCCCAATTGAAAATGAAAGAGGATGCACTAACTTGGTGGACTTTCATCCAAGATGAGAGGGTGAAAGAGGGAAAGATAAGAGTAGCTACATGGAAGAAGATGATACCTTTAGTGAAAGAAGCCTATGTCCCAATGGATTACAATATCCAATTGCATAGGAGGAGATAGAATTTAAAACAAAAGGAGATGGACATGAGTTTCAATACCGAGGAGTTCATAAAGTTATGTGTGAGGACTAAGGTGAAAGAGAGTGAAGATGAGAAGGTGGCAAGGTATCTCAATGGGTTGAGGTTTACAATCCAAGAAGACTTGAATCTCCATACCTCGGAGACAGTCCAAAAGTTCTTTCAATTGGCACTCAAGGTGGAGGAGAATTTGAAGAGAATGAAGGATCATAATGGCAAAAGTAAAGGGAGATAGAAGAAAGGAGGAAGAGGCCCTTTTAGAGGTAGAGGAAATGGTTTTGGTTATCAGGGAGACTCTAATCAAGAAGGCAATAGAGGAGATAGCAGTTACAATCAAGGAGGAGGCTACAATCCAAGAGGAAGCTTTAGGGGTAGAACACCAACCTTTAGAGGGAGATCCCAAAGCAGAGGACCTCCTAGATGCTACAATTGTAATCAAGAAGGGAATATGACCAATAGGTGTCCGGAGAAGGCTTCTAGCTCCATGGGAGAAAGGAGAAGCAATTTGGTGCATGAGCCTGATTGTCAAAGTGTGGCAAGTGCAAGCACTTATCTGTAGCGTCGTAAATTGTACGCACTTGCTAGGGTGGTACAATTTCACACCTAGTTTAGCACCCACCTTAGTGCATTTTACATTTTGCATTGCATTTCCCCTTGAGCACTTAATTAATCAAATTAATTAGGTCTAAGGTTCTATTTTATCATCTCCCACATCATAAAGTTGGGCCCTTTCATTAAAGTGTGCCCTTTTCATTTTATTCCTCCTATACATCATTTAATCAAAAACCCTAATTAGGTCCTATTTTGAACTTGGGGGCTTGGTTTCGGTGGTCAAAACATCTCGAAATCACCTGTAACTTCGGGATTCTCTCTAAAATCATCATATCCGACAGTCCTGAAAATTTGGTGAAAAGTTGTAGGGACCATGGCGCCCGGAGTGCAACATGGTCCCAGACATTTTTCCCGAAATTTTAGGAGCACGATCCAATCATAAAATAAAGCTTAACCCCAAGAAATTGGTGGGATATTCAATCTCTAGGTCAGCCAAAAGTTGAAATTATGACCTAGGGTTTCATACATAAGAGCTCTCTTTCTTCATTTGAAGGGATCCGATTTTTGTTTTGAGGAACCTTCTATGCAGCGAAAGAGCAGATCTTTGAAGACTTCAACAACATTCAACATCCTTCTATCAAGCATTCATCAATTTCATTCATTTAGGGCTTGGGAGACATTGAAGAACAATAGGAGATTACCGACTGAAGATTGGCTTGTACTCCTCCCTTGAGGGTTGGGTATGATTTCATGTTGTTTTCATGTCTTTGCATAAGCTTCAATATATCCTTTATTCATGCTTTAGATCACTTTGCATCTTGATTTAGAGCATTTACATTATCATTTACAAGCAATTAGGGTTTACTTTCTAGGTTGCTCTAGTTTGCTTTCTTGCATTTAAGGACCTTGCACACACACTAGGTCTGCACACACAATACATTTTACAATACAAATTGGCTATTCGTGGAGGTGGAAATCACCGAAGTGGGGGTTTGACTAAGGCAAAACCCTATATAGCTGCCCAAACACCTTTTCAGATATAAGTGCAGGCTTCGGGACTCGAACGACGCTGCAGGTTGCAGATCCGGGAGAAGCAGACTGAGACCGACCTTCCCACCAAATTTTAGAGCAAAAGACCAGGACAGGGGCATGGGGCGCCCTGGTCCTGCCAGGACAGGGGTGCCCTGGTCCCTGGGACAGGGGCGCTGGGCACCCTGGTCCTCCTGACAGACAGCATTTTCAGCATTTTTGACAGCTTTTCCAGAGTGCAAAAACAGCAGTTTCCGGAGCAGTTTCAGGGACAGAATCAGGACAGTGGCGCCCGCGCCCCTGTCCCAAACATTTTCACTCATATTTTAACATCGGGTACGCATTTACATTCTTGTCTTGTCCTTGTGTTTACAGCTTTCCATTGTTTAAGTTCAATTCTGCAATCTTGTTATTAGTTCATACTTGCACTTTGGGGTTAGGGATTGAACTTGCATCATTCTATCTATCATTTACAACAAAGGAATAGAAATCCTAATAGGTAGCCCGTGACTCTCTCTTCCACAAAAAGAAGTAGCCAATTGTGTGATACCTCTAGGCTCTTTCGTATTCCACAAGTGTGTGGTTGAAAGTGGGATTAGGGCATGCTTGCTTAGTGTCACTTTTTCTCCCACACATTATCAAAGTATAAATGCTCCTGATACTTATGGATATCCTGAAAGGGGAGAGGCTCTGATGATGAGGAGAGAAGTATCCACCATGAAGTACCTGATAAATAGCCTACACAAAGGAAATCTCTTTTGAAAACCACTTGCAAGGTGGGAGGAAAGGTATGCAAGGTTTTGATAGACTCCGGATCCACTGAAAATTTTGTATCACTTGAAATGGTAGAAAAGCTTAACCTTAAGAAGCTACCTCACCCATATCCCTATAAGGTTTTATGGCTCACCCAAGGTCAACAAGCAATGGTGGAAGATCAGGCTTGGGTGGACTTTTAGATTGGATCTTACAAGGATAGATTTCTATTTGACATAGCCAAAATGGATGCATGCCATCTCTTGTTTGGGAGACCATGGCAGTATGACTTGAAAGCTCATCATGATGGGTTAAGAAACACCTACTCAATCACCAAGGATGGTAAGGTGATAGAACGCTTACCTCTAATAGGGGAAGAGATGGATTCAAAAGGAAAGGATACAAGAGTGTTGATGATATAAGGTAAACAGTTCATGAAGGAGATTGTAGAGAAAGGTGCAGTTTGCTATGCCCTCATGCCTAGCCTAAAGGTGACAAGGAAAGAGAAGCATGCAGAAGAAAAAGAAGGAGGACCAAAACACATAAAACTTGCAGTCAGACAGTTACTTGATAAGCATCAAGGCATCATCTTAGATGGAATGCCAAGATCCCTACCCCCGGTAAGGGACATCATTCATTGTATAGATCTGATCCCTAGATCTACATTTCCAAACAAAGAAGCCTACAAGCTTACCCCAGACCGGAATGCAGAAATGGCAAGGCAGGTTGAAGAGTTGCTTGAATTAGGACTGATTGGCAAAATTCTAAGCCCATGTGTAGTACCAATAGTCCTTGCACCCAATAAATAAGGCACATGGAGGCTTTGTACATACTCAAGAGCCATCAACAAGATAACCATAAGGTATAGGTTCCCAATCCCTAGAATAGAGGATTTGCTTGATTTCTTAGGTAGTGCTAAATATTTTACAAAAATGGATCTAAAAAGTGGATACGTTAGATTATAATAATGCCAGGGGATGAATGGAAAACAAATTTTAAAACTAATGAGGGGTTGTATGAAAGGAAAGTCATGTCATTTGGGTTGTCCAATGCCCCTAGTACCTTTATGAGGTTAATGAATGAAGTCTTGGTGGAATTCATAGAAAAAAAAAATGTCATTGTATACCTAGATGATATCTTGATCTTCAGCCACACAAGGGAAGAGCACCTCAAACACATAGATATGGTTCTCAAGAGGTTACATGAAGAGAAACTAATGATCAATTTGGATAAGTGTTTGTTCATGTAGAAAGAGATCATCTACTTGGATTTTTTAATCTCACAAGGTGAGTCGAAAATGGATCAAGAGAAGGTGAGTGCTATATTGTCTTGTCCGACACCTAGAACTATGAATGATGTCCGAAACTTCCATGGTTTAGAAACTTTTTAAGGAAATTCATAAGAGGATTTAGTCATGTTTGTGCACCCATGCTTGACACCATAAAGGGAGGACAAAAGTGCAGGTTCAGTTGGACCAAAGAGGCAGATGATTCATTTGAGACGTTGAAGAAGAAGATTGTAGAACAACCAATCCTTGCCTTACCAGACTTCAACAAGAGATTTCAGGTGGAATATGATGCAAGACACATGGAAATTGGAGCAGTACTCAGTCAGGAAGGAAGACCTATTGCTTTTTTCAGTGAAAAGATGCTAAGAAAAGATACTCATCTTATGACTTGGAGATGTATGCTCTAGTATAGTCCTTGAAGAAGTGGAGGCGCTATTTATTGCCTAAGGAGTTCATAGTGTTTACTGGTATTCAGGCACTCAGTTTCATAAATAGCCAAGAGAAGCTAAATCACTGGCATATGAAGTGGGTGGAGACCCTACAAGCCTTCATATTTACCCTCAAACACAAGAAGGGAGTCAAGAACAAATTTGAAGATGCTTTGAGCAAAAGAGTCTTGATTGTAAACCAAATAAATATGGAAAGTGTTGTTATTGATTCCTTGAAGAGTATGTATGTTGTTGATGAAGATTTTGGAGAAATGTACAAGGTACGTATGTGAAACTTTGAGTGACCGTTATCATATTGAGTTTTATGAGTTTATGATACAAGATGGATTGTTGTTAAAATGAGTGTAGTTGTGTATTCCTAAATGTGCCATGAGGTTTAATATTATTAGGGAGAAGCATTGTGGAGCTATGGAAGGTCATTTTGGTCTTGACAAGACCCTAGACCTTATGAAGAGAGATTATTTTTGGCCTAAATTACAGGCAGATGTGAGAAAGTTTGTAGAAACATGTGTCATATGTCACAAAGCCAAGGGAAAGTCTACAAATGTAGGTTTATATCATCCTTTACCCATTTCTTCTAGGCCATGGGAGCGCATAAGTATGGACTTTTTGTTGGGTTTTCCTAGAGCAAGGGGAGGATTTGACAGTGTCTTTGTAGTAGTGGACAGGTTTAGTAAAATGGCTCATTTCTTGCCATGTATGACTTCTTGTGATGTATCATATGTTGCAGACCTATTCTTCAAGGAGATAGTCCAAATACATGGATTTCCCCTAAACATTGTTTTAGACAGAGATGTGAAGTTCATAGGTCACTTTTGGAGGACTCTTTGGAATAAGTTGGGAACTAACCTAGCTTTCTCATCATCCTATCATCCTCAAACGGATAGGCAAACTGAGGTTGTCAATAGGTCATTAGGAAACCTATTAAGGTGTTTAACAAGGCAACATGGAGAGAAGTGGGATAACATTTTGTCATAGGCAGAATTCTCATACAATGACACCATAAATAGGAGTACCGGTAAATCTCCTTTTCAGATTGTTTATGGCATACACCCAAAGGGAATGTTGGAGTTAATAGATTTACCCAAAGAAGAAGCCATTAGTGCAGATGGTGAAGCATTTGCATCAGCCATTAAAGAGGTGCATGACCAAGTCAAGTCTCATCTCCAATAATTTGCAGTTAAGTATAAAGCTCATGTTGATAAGAAAAAGAGAGATGTACAGTTTAGTGTTGAGGATTTGGTATGGATACATTTGAAGAAGGAGAGACTACCGAAAAGAAAATACACCAAACTCACGCAGAGGAAGATTAGACCATGTCAGATAGTAAAGAAGTGTGGACAAAATTCCTATGAGATCCAACTTCCTCCTGATCTTGGATTATCACCTATTTTTAATGTGTGTGATCTTGCACTTTTCAAAGGTACTAACAATGCAGAAGAAGAACCAATGAAGGTTGCAGCAGATAATGACATTCCAAGGCAGGAATCACCTAAGTTGAGAAAAGTGATTGACACTAGAGTCAAAAAGAAGAAAAGGAAAAAGGAGTACATTGAGTACTTGGTCGCTTGGTAGGATAAATCAGACTCTGAGGCGGGTTGGATGACAAGTGAGCAAATATCCAATCACGGTGTAGATTTACAAACTCTTATCTCAAGTGGGCTTGAGATCTCTTCTCCCAAGGATTATGGTGTAGCAGAACCTCATAAAAAATATATTCATGACCCTAAGGATGAATAATAATATCTTAAGGATGTGTTAGTACGTCTTGTGTTTCATGAATGCAAATAAACCCCACCATGTAAGCCCATGTCACCAATTAGGCAATTTCAAAAGCCAATTGGGACAATGTGGTAAAAAGGGGTAGTAGATGGTTTATATTTATGTTTGATATATTTTAGAAATTTTTTATGTGTTTTTGGTTGGTCCATGTGTGTGGATCCCAACCTTAGGAAGTATGACAACTTTTTGTGCAAAATTGTAAAAATGCAACTTTTGAGTGCAAAAGTGCAACTCTTTGTAATTCGATTGGGGGAAGCCTTTGAATGGATCCAACCTAATCCAAATTAGGTGGGAAACCATTGGAGAGTTGTATAATATTTTTGGGCTCGATTCCCAAGGGTTATGATGTTGGAGTTAGAGTTTATGAAGCAATAATACTCAAAATACTTTAGTTTTCCCAGAAATTCTAAGTTTGCAGGTGTTGTATGTGACTATACGGATTGATTTGAACCCCCACCATCCATGGATTAGATAGGGGGATGAATAATATTTATTTTTGTTCTATAAGGTCTTAATTATTTGGGAGTGGAGAGAACCCTTCATTTTACTGACTGTGACCCAGAAATTGAGGGTTTGGAGAGGGTTTTGAATCAAAATGGCTTTATCTTGCACTCCAGTCCATTAGAAGACTCTTCCTTTGGAGGGATGCAGGATAAGCCTTTTTATTTTAGTTTATTTATGTTTTTTTTAGGGGAGACCTTGTTGTGTGGAGAAAAGAACAGGTTTAGGTAGGCATCTCTATTTGACTACCTAAGACAAGTTTTAGGACAGTCATCATAAATTGTCTTAGCGATGGATTCCAGGCATGCAACCCTGGAACTAGAAGTTTCTCACTACCCCCCACATTCCCATTAATTTTATTTTTCATTTGGTCTACCAATAAGGGTAGTTGCTTTGGAAAATAGGGCTAATTACCCCTATTAGGTCTCTTAGCCTCTGAAGGGAGCAGAACTTATATTTCCAGATCTGACCAAACCATTTTGGGGATCAGTATATCTTCCCAAAGGGTGTCCTAAATGATAGTTTTTTTGTATGGGTGTGCGAAACAGTTTTGAGTTAAGGTCTTTTCTATCATCAAATAGGGTTACAAGCCTAGGGGTAGGTTTACAAAGGAGGTATAAAGACTTGATGCCCAAGATCAAAACTAGTGCTTGAAAGAGGTCTTAGATGTTATGTATTGACCAAATTCAAAATCCCAAGGAGTAGGGATCACCGGTAAAGCCTATTTGAAGAGTTGAATCCTTTTACTCATCTTGAGTAGGGCTAAGGCTAGGAAATGTGTGTGTAGTTTCATCCAAGGTGTAGAGTCCTTCCTTGAAGGGCCCTTGTGAGTAGTTTAAGGGTCACCAGCCTAACTTGATTTGGTCTTGTTATTAGGAGTTTGGGTAGGCCTCTGCATCACACCAATACCACTTATGTAAATCTTCATTGATCACCATGTTAACTCATAAGAACACTCAACAACAACAATTTGGACTAGAAAGATAAATTGCAGAGAACCAAATCATGAACCATATGAATTGAATATACACATGAACATCCAAAAGATTCCCCCAAATCCACAACCAAAGATATGATCATATCGGAGATCACCGGATTAAACACCAAACTTTGTCAACCACTGCACAAAAAGACTGAACTATAAACCGCATCAAATAATATGATCAAGCAATCTTTTGAATTACTGAAACCAATAAGGAATGAAGTATTCCAGCATCCCAAATAGATAAACTATCCATATCAACTCAATGCAATCAATGGTTCAACACCAAGCAACTCACAGCAACATATGAATATGTTGACATCAATGACAACAACATATCCTAGCAGCAACAATATCCAACAATCTCCCCCTTTGGCATTGATGGAAACATATGAATGTGAAAACAATCAATGCAAAGGAAATAAATCAACACTGGCAATCTACAACAAACTCCCCCTAAGATCATGCAGAACAAAGCTAAAAAACAAAGCAATTTTTCGCATGACTCTCTCTCCCTTTGACAACAATGTCAAAGACAGAATACAAATTATGCTCTCTCCCAAAACACATCTTCTAAGAAGGACAATCTGCCCCACAACTAAACATCAAAATCACACACTGACTACTCTGATTGAGTAGCAGTACCAACTCATCAGCTTGGAAAAAAAGATAAGGCTCTGAAATCCACCAGATTGATGCAACTCCATGCATCTAGTTCTCAACAGGAGGGGCAGAGACCCCTAACTTGTCTCTTAAATAGACAAATATATCTGTAGGAAAAGGCTTAGTGAAAATATCTACAACTTTATCCTTTGTAGATACATATTCCAACCCAACTTCCTCATCACTAACCTTCTCCCTCAAGAAATAAACTTTATGGATACATGATTTGTTTTAGAATGCAGCGCCAAATTATTTGAAATATTGATATCACTTGAATTGTCACAATATATAACAATTGGCTCATCATAAATCACCCTAATATCCTTCAACATATGCTTCATCCAAACTACCTGATTATAATTACTAACAACAACAATGTATTCATCTTCAGTAGTAGACAGAGATACAACATCTTGTTTCTTACCAAACCATGAAATCAACTTCTTTCCCAAGAAGATTGCTCCACTGGTCATGCTCTTCCGATCATCAACATCACCTGCCCAATCAGAATCAATATAGGCACATAGTAGAAAATCATCATTCTTCAGATACCACAAACCATAATCAACAGTCCCCTTCAAGTATCTGATAAATCCTCTTTACAATAGTAACATGAGTCTCTTTAGGATTTGATTGAAATCTAGCATAAAGACAAACAACATGCATAATATCTGGTATATTCTGAGTTAAGTACAGTAATCTACCAACCAAATATCTATACAAAGTCCAATTAACTTTTTGAGAATCATCATTCTTAGACAGCTTGCATCCAGTCACCATCGAAGTTCCAACAGGTTTCGAATCAACTAATCCATAATTATTCAACAATTCCTTTTGCATATCATCATCAAACTTCATACTCAAAGCATCATCATTTCCAAAAATAATATCATCAACAAAGACTTCAACAATCAAAATGTTATCATTCTCAACTTTAAAATATAAATTACTATCAGTAGTACCTTTACAAAATCCCAACTTCAACATAACAAATACTTATCCAATCTTACATACCAGGATCTAGGGGCTTTCTTCAATCCATACAAAGCTTTCCTTGATTTGCATATCATATCCCCTTCATCTGATAAAGAAAATCCATCTGGTTGCTCAATGTAGACTTCCTCTTCCAAATCACCATTCAAAAAGGTTGACTTGACATCCATCTGATACACCTTAAAATTCTTGTAAGTAGCATATGCAAACAACAATCTAACAGCTTCAATTCTAACTACAGGAGCAAAAGTTTCTTCATAGTCAATACCTTCCATCTGAGAACACCCTTTACATACCAATCTTGCTTTGTTTCTGACAACTTCACCAGCTTAATTCAGTTTATTCCGCAACACCCATTTAGTGCCAATCACATTATTGTATTTTGGTCTCGAAACAAGCTCCCAAGTGTTATTCTTTTCAATCTAATTCATCTCTTCTTCCATTTCTTTTAACCAATTTTCATCTTTACATGCTTCTACAACATCTTTAGGTTCAATCTTTGAAATCAAGCATATCTCTTCAGCAACAATCCTTCTCCTAGTCATCACACCTTTATTCTTATCACATATAATCTGATTTTCTAAATCATTTAATCTCACATAGCTTAGAGTCTTCTGATTGTTTTGATTTTTAGGCTCTTGCACTACTTCATCGGTAGCAACAATATCCAGATTACCTATCTCCACCGAATCAATCTACTTCAAGATCTTTGTCTGCACAGGATTAGGAATAACTTCATCATCAAAATCATAACTGCATGCTCTGATCTGCTTTCCAAGACATTCATCTACCTTTACATTTGCACTCTCAACTATCTTCTTTTGTCTCTTATTATAGCACCTGAAGGCCTTTCTCTTAGTAGAATATCCCAAGAAGATTCCTTCATCACATCTTGCATCTAAATTTCCTATATCCTCATCTCTCTTGATATAATATTTACTTCCAAATATTCTGAAATATCTAACCGTAGGAACATGAACAAACCATAGCTCAAAGGAGTCTTATCGGAATCAACTTTAATATGTACCTAGTTGAATATGCAAAACAACAGTGCTAATAGCTTCTCTCCAAAAGGTCTATGCAACATTTCCTTCAATCAACATAGTCCTTACAACATCTAAGATAGTTATGTTTTTCCTTTCAACAACTCCATTCTGTTGAGGGGTTCTAGGTGCAGATAATTGTCTTCTAATTCCATTCCTCTCAGGAAATGTATCAAACTCTCCTGATCTAAATTCTCTTCCGATGTCAGATCTCAAGCACTTCAACTTCAATCCAGTCCCAGTCTCCACTTTGGCTTTGAATATCTTGAATTTCTCCAACACTTATGATTTATCCCTTAAGAAGGTAAACCACATCATCCTTGAATAGTCATCAATCAATAACATGAAATGTCTATCTCTCTGCATGCTTCTCACTCTAGTAGGACCACATAAGCCAGTCTGAACCAGATCTAGCAATCCATTAGATGATTACAACTTACTCTTAAATGAAAGTTTTACTTTCTTTCCCATTTGACATTCCTTACATACCAGATTAGCAGGCTTCACAATCTTAGGAATATCTCTAACAACTTGAGTAGAACTTATCCTTACCATGTAGTCAAAATGAACATGATATAGTCTTCTATGCCATAACCAACTTTTATCAATCTGAGCAATCAAACAACTTTTCTCAACAACATTCAAGTGAAAGATATTACCTTTAGTCTTAGTACCTAATGCAATCTCTATACCAGAGGTATTTAGAATCTTACATTTACCATTCTTGAATTGCGAATCATATCCCTTGTCAATCATTTGTCCAACAATCAAAATATTATGCTTCAATCCTTCAACATACAAGACATATCAGTATTATGCTTACCATTGAAAGATATAGAACCTCTACCATGAATCACACAAGCTTTGTCATCTCCAAATCTCACCATTCCACCATCATACCTTTCTATACTTACAAATTTTCTTTTATCACTTGTCATGTGATGTGAACAACCGCTGTCAATCACCCATTCATATTTCTCTTCAATCTTAGCAGCTAAAGTTTTTTCTTCAACAATGAAGCTTGTAGGATTCACTGATACCAGGTCATCTTCCTTGATATCAATAAATACAAATTCATCTTTTTGATTCCCATTCTCTAATTCCTCATCAGTCACACCTTCATCAGCAACACAATAGAATCTCTTCTAGTTTCTATTCTTCTGGTAAGGCTTATTTGGCTTATCATTCTTATCATGCTTCTCATATCTATCATACTTGTCAGATCTATCATGTCATTCAAATTTATCATCCTTATCATATCTAGACATCCTCTCAGGGAACCCAGAAGCAAAATGTCCTATCTTATTACAAGAGAAATATTTCAAAGGTAACTTTCCATCATACTTGTTGACTCCTTTAGGCAATCTCTGAGCAATAAGGGCTTCAAGCTCATACAATTCTCTTTCTTTCTCTTCCATCTCTCTCTTCTCTTTTTCAAATGTGGATGTACCCAGCACAAACTCTCCCGGATCATACTTCTACTTCCCGGATATAGAGGCTCTGAATTTAGTCTCAGATTTCCATGTGATTCTCCAAATTTTCTTAACTCAAATGTAGTAAAATTTCCAGCCAACATGTCTCTAGTGATAGTAGTCACACTCCATATCTCATCAATAGAAGCTACCTTATGTTTGTAAGCAGGAGGCAATGATCTCAACACCTTAGCAATAATCTCATCTTCTTCAAGGGTTCCACCGATACATTTGATATTCATGACAAGATCATTTACCTCAGACATAAAGGTTGATATGTTTTCATCTTCTACATCGTCAATGCTTCATACTTCTATTTCAAGCTCTACATCTCCTTCATATAAGGTCTCTAGCTTCTTCTAGATCTCATGTGCAGTCTACAAACCCATCACATTAGTCATCTCCGAATCAGTCAAGGCACTCAGCAATGCTTCCTTATCTCTTATGTTATGTTCAACATCCTTGATCTCAGTAGCAATGACCAGTCCATTTTGAGGAACATTGTAAACATTCTTTGTGATCTTCCAATACTCATCTCCAAGAAATTTCAAGTGAACTTTCATCTGGTCCTTCCAAACAATATAATTTCTTCTATCAAAGCTAGGAATCTCCTTCTTGAACACATAATTTTCCATCTTGTATCCCCTCAAGAAGCCACACTTCTTCCGAAGGATCTAGCTTTGATACCAACTGTTAGCAGCAAGCAAGAAGGAAAACTGAGAGGGGGGGTAAATCAGTTTTCACAGGATTGATCAAATTAAGCACAATCGTAGATCTAAACAATTGCAACAAGAATAAAGATAAACATAATAGAACCAACACGCATAACACCAAGATTGTGACGTGGAAAACCCGGTTAAGGGAAAAACCATGATGGGAACCTACCCACAATAAGATGATACTTTACAGTAGTATGTGTAAACATTACAATGGGGAATGCACATGCATTTAAGAACATTGCCTAGATCTCACTACTCAAAATAAGATGACCCAGAAGGCTCACTACTTTACAATAAGATTCAGACTACAATCTGGATTTCATGAGCTACAAATATAACATCTCCTTATGTTTGATGACAGTTTCAATTAAGCACATTTGTCTGCCCTGCAATAATTTCTTCTCAATACACCACACCGAAGGATAAATTCTCTTATGCGCACATACACCACTCTTTGATAATGCAGACACAACATCGACACATAAATTACATGACTATACCACCTATATATACAATTCATCAACCTTGACTACAAGGTCGGCCAAACCCTCAAATCTCAATTGAAAAATTGCATCGCATGATACATATGTGAACCACCGGACCAATATAATGATATATATGACATAGCATGGACCTAAATCAAATCTTCAAACATGCATCACCACTAAAAATCTCGCCAAGATCAACCACAACACACTACACCACCAAGAATACCGCATAACACAAAGAATATCACTGGATTGGCAAAATCACCAAGAACACACACAAGAATCAATGGGGACCACCAAAGCAAATAGGACACAATCAGGAAACACCAACAAGAACATTAGAACCATCCACAATAGTTACACCAACACCACTTATGTAAATCTTCATCAATCAACACACTAACTCACAGGAACACTCAACAACAAAAATTCAGACTAGAAAGATAACTTGCGGAGCACCAAATCATGAACCATCTGAACTGGAGATACACATGAACATCCAAAACATTCTCCCAAATCTGCAACCAAATATATGATCATACTGGAGCTCACTGGATCAAACACCAAACTCTATCAACCACTGCATAGAAAGAATGAACTATAAACCGAATCAAATAATATGATCAAGCAATCTTTTGAATCACTGAAACTGATAAGGGATGAAGTATTCCAACATCCCAAACAAATAAACCATCCATATCAACTCAATGGAATCACCAAAACACTAGGCAACTCACAACAACACATGAATATGTTGGCATCAATGACTACAACATATCCTAGCAACTACAATATCCAACAACTCCTTCAAGTATACTTTATAATGCCCTTGTTAGAAGTGGCAAACTATGTCATGACATGTAATTTTATAGATTCCCCGTATGAGGTACCACATTTTAGGAGAGCCTAACATTATAACTTATGTAATATTAAATAATTACAATTACTCTAGGACTTTTTGAGGCTGTATAACACTTAATTCCTAACATAGGTGACTTACTACATAGTCTCCCTATATTTTTTTAACCAATTTCCCCCCTTTCTCATAGATTCAATCACAATTGAATTGACACATGAAAATTAGATCTAGAATCTATAAGTTGTTAGGATAATCGATGAACAACTGAGAGGGGGGGGGGTGAATCAGTTGTTAATAGATTATAACTTTTAATCCACAATACAACCTTAAACAAATTAACTACCAATACAGACAGATACCGGTAGGAACAGAGAATAGTAAACAATAATTAACTAGGTAATCAATGTAGAGCAATCATACCACATAACACCATGATTTGTACGTGGAAAACCCGAAAAATGGAAAAACCACGGTGGGAAGCCTACCCATAGTCAGATGATACTTTTGCAGAAAGTATGTGTTACAATGAAGGGTCTGCACTGCACTTGCAGAAAGGCACACTGCCTAGAGTGTACTGCTCATTACAAAAGAGTCTCACCGACTACAGAGAGGCTACAACCTTCTCAAGATAAATGGACAATAATCCAATAGAGTGAACTGCTGGAAATAGCATCTACTATGTTTGATTACAGTCCCATTTAAGCTCAATGCCAGAGGACTAAATCCTCTTCTGAAACCAATCTAATCACCAATGATCGATCAACTCCTCTGTCTGAATGATATTACAATATTCGCACATTACATTCCTTGACCATGACCTTTTTCAATAACCATGATACTTTACAAAGAGTTTCTACCTCTTATTTATACAAACCCTAAGGCCTAAACCAATTAGGTTGGCCACCTAAAGATATTACAATAATATCATTACATAATTACTTATTACAATGATATGCCATGTCATCTTAAGACCAAAATAATAATAACAAATCCATAAAACATCTTGAATCATCCAACTAACGTGTAGAGTACACGCTAGCATGATACTGATCCATAACCTAGATAGGTACCAGACCTATTCTGGGTCCACCATGCTAATGCAATGTCTTCAAGTAGTTGAAGCACAATCAACGAACATCTTCAGCATCCTGAAATCCTCGAAGAAGTTGTACCAACACCAATTGTGCATCATGTCATGATTCCTCAATGAAAGCTTTGCCAGTAAAGCCTTAAACCACTGCCGGTAAGGGTTTACCAGTGTGTATGATAACATCCATTTATCAAGCCAATACCAATTGGCCAAAACATGCTTATGGAGCATATAACACATGAAATTCAATTACTTTACTGATCTGAACATGTCGGAAGTGCCAACCAGATAATCTCTTCTGTCGGTAACACTAGATCTTATACTGGTAACCTGTGTGTCGGTAACCATCCATATCAACCAATGTAAATTTGTCTGTCGGTAACAGCTAGTGTTGACATCAATGCCACACATATCCATAGTGCCAACATAAGCATGGTGAGAATTACAATAATCTAGTGACTACCCTATACAAGTTTCAAGTATCTATGATTGAAAGGACACAACTATCTATTAGCTAGTGATCTCATGAGCATGACCTAGGGGTCAAGAGCACAAGTTTAGATTTAAAGGTATGATTTATAGGGTCAAAAAGTTTGCATGACACTTTCCAATGAGATATCATGAGTGTGACCTCTAGGTTGACACCATTTGATGTATTTTATCAGCTTTAGTTTCAATTTTTGAGTATATGCCTTATGAAATCTAGTGATAATCCTCTAAAAGTTTCAATCCCTTACAATTAAATAACGTAGTTTTTAGTTAACTAGTGGTCATGGGTATATATAACCCAAGGGCCAAGTGCATAAGTTTATAGTCATGAATATGAGTTCTAGGGTCAAAATTTTCACATGATACTTTCCAACTAAAAATTGAATGAGTGTGATCCCTAGGTTGGGATTTTTAATATAGTTTCATTTTTTTATTATATGCCAACCACTTTTCTAGTCATATATACCCTTATATAGTCAATCGTCATCACCAAATATTGAGACATGGATGTTTTTCATCTCCTTTCTCATTTTCTTACCAATTACATATACATCTCTAACACACAAAAGGTATGAAGTTGTGTGCATAAGACTTATAATTAAAGATATCTTATTGGGTCATTTTATCATAATAACTAAATATATTGCATTTGCATTTAGAACATTAATATCAATCTCAATCTCAAATTAGTCTCAACTACATCATTACTCAGATTTTTTGTTTGGCATATATTCATTCTTATTACATTAGCCATGAAGCTTTACTACTATCAAGGAAGTCATATGATCTTTTCTCTATCTATAATAGGACTCCAACTACTAAATTGTTAGATACAAGTACAAACATAGATGAATAAATCTCATAAGTGAAAAAAGTAAAGATGAAATTGCACTAATAAAAATATTGCACCCATAAACTGATCTCGAAATAAGACTACAAGCATACAAGCATAAATCAAACACAAGAAAAAAATACAAAATATATTTATTATGATCTCCTATTCTCTATTTTACTATCAAATCTCTATTTCTAATATTCTATTATAACACATCAATAAATTTGACAAATCAAAATTGACATAATTCTATTTATTAATATTTATTACTTCAATCTTTGGTTCAGTCTAGTCTTTAAATCTTTTACAGATTTAAGTGTCATTCAATTAGAATTAGACTCTAGACCTTTCATTTTGGGACATAATTTGTTTTCCTTCACCAAAATTACGAAGATCAAATAAAATGAAGTTACTTTTTGTCCATTTAATTTTAATTTTGGTAAAAATTCTATTTAGATTTGTAAATTTGTCATATGACACAAGAAGAGAAACGGTAAAAACCAAGATTGCACTTAACTACATTACAACGGTAAATTTGTGATGTGATGTATGGTGCATTCAAACATGTTTGATTGTTTTTCATTTAGAAACAAATTTTAGGTCTGGACTGAATCAATACATACCAACCGATTGAGCACACAAGGAACAAGCAAAGTTATATATTATATTTACGTGCCAAGCAAGTTACAGCCATACGAGGTTAAAAGTACTGAAGCTGATGGAGATATGCAGTTGAGTCAAGATGGTCTATTCAAAGTTGGGGGGTGCAATAAAGCACCGAATACAAATCTCATACTTTTCGAGACCAAAAGTTTTAAATTTACTATTAACTGTTTATGATCATCAAATTTAATTATTGATAATTGATATCAAGGGATTGTAGTTTAATTGAGTGAACATGATTGGTGAGCGTGATGGTATGTTCTTTGATTGCATTAATCATCGAGGTTCAAATTTTTTATGGTATTAAGGGTGAGATCAGGATAAGTGCTCTAAACAATTTTGACAAAGTAGAAAAGGTATCAATATAGACTCATGCACTCTGATAACGTTATTCATCAAGGTTCAAACTCTTGGAGATAAGAGATAAGGGATGAGATCAGGATCGTGTTCTAGATAATTTTGACAAAGTGGAAAAGATACCAATATAGACTCGTGCTCTTATTTCAGATAGCAAAATGAACTCATAGATAATATAAAATCTTCGATAAAAAATAAAACTCTAATAATTTAATAGCTGATCCCATCAAACTAAATCTGAAGTCTGGTAAGGAATCCTTCTTTCTTTCGGTGAAATGCTTTTCTTATTATTGCAAATGCTGTACCGTAGTACAAAGATAGCCCTCGATTAGATTTCTACTGATCAATAGCATGGATATGGGGCCCTTGAGTTTTGCCCAACAGATCTTTTGTACAGCGTGATAGCGATGTGTTAGTCAATTGCAACCGTTTATTGCAAAATTGACAGTGTAAAAAGCACGACTAACATACATGTTAGTCAATCCGTACTACCATTTTAGAGCCAGAATAAATACCTCACTTGAATTTGGTGTTTGAAAGTTCTGAATATACTTTATCTTATTAAATTTCTGTAAATAGTTTTGTCTTGGGGTGGTAAGATGTCAATTTCAGCAACTTTATGTAAAGCTGTACTGCCAGTCTACTGAGACAATAGAGCAGTAGCCATAACTCTACCATAACTTCCAAACACCAAACTATTGATGAGTTTGAAATAAGTAGGCAATAATAACGTTTACAGCTGCATTGGATGGAGGACAAGTTTTGGGGATACAGATGAATGATGACAACCTAACGCACACATGCTTCTGGATACTCACTGATCACGTGGAATGCGTGGAATGTTTGTGATAGTTTTGTTTTCTTATAGATTTAAGGTGAAGGGTTTTTACATTTTTCTACATAAAATGGAGAGCAATGCATTTTTACAACCCTTAAATTACAATCCTTTGATATCCACAATAGATTTCCAAGAAAATAAATAAGGTTTTGTTGATATTTTTCTATTTTTAAGGTCTGAAATTTTAAATAGTATTCTTTTGGCAATTAGGCAATTTAAAGAGGTCAACTTTATAATACAATTAAGGTGATTTTCATGAAAACTTCAAATAAAAATAGAATAGATAGTTAGGAAAATGAGAGTTATATCTAGGGTATTCAATTTGGTTTTGTTTTGGTTGTAGCACCCTATGTCATGTTGGTTCTTTAAGCATGACTTCTTTGCTTTTTAATATTTATTGTGGATTTTTTTTCTCGTTTTCTATTTAAAAATGATATCAAATTTATTAAATCAATAAATGTTGTCAGCGTTGATGCTTTGATGACAAATGAAGATGGTTCCACCACAAAAGCAACCCAAGAAGTTCATTTTTGAAGTGTTCCATGATGTACATGTACTCTAAAACACCCATCCTAATATGGAATTTGATAGTGCTTATAGATGGCTTGAGATTCTAATTTAATAGGGTATTTT
Organism: Cryptomeria japonica; assembly: GCF_030272615.1. Classification (NCBI taxonomy): domain Eukaryota; kingdom Viridiplantae; phylum Streptophyta; class Pinopsida; order Cupressales; family Cupressaceae; genus Cryptomeria; species Cryptomeria japonica. The sequence goes on from NC_081407.1 coordinate 631,924,127, forward strand.
GTTCAAAGAATTCCCCTTGAAAACATTTCATTTTGTTCAAGCTAACAATAAGAAGCCATACTTAAACACAACCCTTTGTCTACATATCCCTTCATGTTTTCATGCCTTGAATATGAGAATTTATCATCTCTGATGAGAGAGCTCTCTACATCCATATCTAGGTGGAATCCCCTAGATTACATTTGTCATGCTAGATGTTTTCAATAAAATAGTATTTTTTCAAGAAATGTTGTTTGTGTTGAATTTGAGAAGTTCATTATAGGTTGCCTACAAAAATATGTTCGTGTTGAAATTGATCTTTGTAAATATTTAAAGGATATAATTGATATTGAAATTGACTGGAAGAGACACATCCAACATTTCTTTTATCTAAATGTAGAAGAAATAGAATCACTCTCAAAGAAATAAATTCCTCTCATATTGCTTTAATTCCAAAAAACCTCTATCTTACTTCGTTAGTTGAGTGTCATCCTATATCCTTTTGTAATACCATTTATAAGATCTTTTCTAAGGCTAGATTGCTATTATCTCATTGATCATCTCATGAGAACAAGGGGGGATTTACCCAGCTAAGATTGCATTGAAGATACTTTGGTAGCTCGTGAAGTACTTCATAACATTCAAGAGAACAAACTTTCAGCTATGATGATATAGTCGGATATGTTAAAGTCTTATGATAGAGTTAATTGGGTCTTCCTTCTTTAGGTTCTTATAAAATTTAGTTTTCCCTCTCACTAGTGTAAGTGGATTTTTACTTCTATCTCAGTTGTTAGTTATTTAATCCTCCTCAATGGTTGTCCAACTAGTTTTTAACTCTTCTGAACATATTAGAGAAGGAGGCCCTTTGTTTCCATTTCTTTTCTATTTTAATGGTTGAGGATTTATATAGATCAATTTTATATCTATTTATATCTAGATCAATTTTATATAAAAATAGATCTAATCAATGAAAATGAAATAACACTCCAAAACTCATTCAATCACCCATACTTTGTTTGGAGATGACACTTTACTGTTTTCTCAATCCACATCTATGGAGATAAAAAAATATCAAAAGTCTTTTATCTTCTTATAGTAATGCCTCATGCCAAGAGATAAATCTTATAAAATCTAAAATATTATTTGTTAATACCCCTCTCTATGTGCAAAATACATTTCATCCCTTGTGAATTTCACTATTAATCACTTACGTAGCAAATATTTGGGAATTCCTTTATTCTCAAGGGTTCAAAAGAACAACATTTGGGATAATATTGTTCATTCATTCATTAAAAAATCCAGTTACAAAAGTAGGGGGCTAACATTGGATAGGTGAATTATAATGATAAAAGCAATGATTTTGGTCTACATGATGTATGTCATAAAAATGCTCAAAGGCATTGTGCTAGAATTAGAAAAATATCTCACATTTTTTGATGCAGTGGCAATATGGATAATATGAGAGGAGGAACATTTTTCTTGTTTCACTGGGACAACATTGGTAGGTCTACAAGATTGGGGGTATATGTATTCAAAATTTAGAGGCTAATAATTTGGCACTAGGCATTATATTAGCTTGGAGAATGTTTGTAAAACTTTATGTAAAATATAGGTAAAAAATATTGATTGTTCTAATTCAAAGAGAATTATACTATTTTTTAACCCCTCAAGTGGATCTAAAAAGTTGAATTTTATTATTTTAATAATGGGGTGATAAGGTCAAAGACTATCTTATAGTTAATCATTGATATATCCTCTTTAAAGTTCGATGGGGGGGCCTCCAAACTTGTCCTATTCCCTAGGAGCAAGGACATCTTCAAAATATCTTGTAAAATAGAAAGATATTTTATTCATCATATTTAAATCAACTATCTTTGATTCCTTCTAAATCTAGTCAATATTTGATTGAACATGTTTATTTGGATTTAACTTCTCATTATCCTAGTAAAGAATGGCCCAATAAAATTTGATGGAGCAAATATTGTCTTCCCAAAGCCAATGCTTTTGCTTTGATTGCTTTCAAAAATAAGATTCTTACTAGTTAAAAACTATTTAAAATTCTTAATCCTATGGAGAATCTCCCTTCACTCCCCCTTTAGGCCCCCCTTCCCTAGTCCTTTGTGATTCTACCCTTAAGCTTGATTATCCTTCTCTAGCAAATAAAGTTAATGGTTTGTGTGAGTCAATCAACAAATAAGATGTTGTCATTCACTAGATCCTTTCCCAACTAAATTTAGCCAAGAAAAAGATCAACAAGCTAGAAGTGATGGCTAAGGTGGAGGCTCATGGTGACAGTTGGGCTATAGAAGAAAAAGATGAGAAGGTTTGGGTAGCAACCAATGACATGATAGAGAAACTTGAAAATTGGGAGGTCGTGGAGGGTAAAATTAAAGAGATCAATGCAAATATCAATATGAGGATGAGAGGAAGGATATTGAAGAATTGAACAGAAACCATGAGGCCATAAAACGGTAAGTAGAGGAGATGACTACCCTTAGAAGCAAATATATGACAATGAAGAACTCTGCCTCTTTGCATGCCATTTAGAAGGAGATTGAAAGGAGGAAGGTGAAGAGGAAGTGACATCTATAGTCTCCAATAACTATGTTGGATCGCATCACTATTAATCCTACTTTGAATTTTGTTGCTATATCCTCTAGGAAAGAATCCAACAAAAATTTGTCCTTTACCGATAAAGTTAAAAGTGTTATGCCAAGAATGGTGAGCTGATAATGCCCCCACTCAATAGACCATTCCTTTGTGTTTGTGGTGGGTGGTTGGTTTTCTAGTTTTTTACTGTCTAGTTGTGTAGTGGTTTTGTCCTAGTTGTATGCCAATTTTTTGTGCATTTTGGGTTTGGTCTTTTGTTGGGCGTGCATCCCTCATGCGCCCTAGGTATTTTTTTTAGTGGTTATGTAAAATGTTTGGGCCTATCCCACTTTAATCAAATATAACTATTTAAAATTGGTATTAAAAACCCTTTCAATTGTTTTTTATATGGACTAGCTATAGTGGATACAATCCACCTCTTTTTGAATTATTCTTTCATAAATGGTCAAATGACGAGGAAATTGATCTTTAGGCTAATCAATGCACTCTAAAGATCACAATTCCTATCATAATATTAGAACATGGATAGGCCTAGCTATTATCCTTAAGGGAGAGCTAGATGTTGGGATTCTATTCTTTTTTTTCAAAAGAATGAGATAGTGAAGTGTGTGTGAGTGAACTGTGAACTAGGATCTAGCAATGGCAAAATGATTAAATCTAACAAAATACAAAATGTACAAAATAAAAGAAAGAATAGTAAATAAAATATGAGATGGGGACATGGAGAATAAATGGGCACTGAAACTTGAAGTTGGTTGTGTTGGAAAGAAGCATTGGCACCCTAGTATGAAGTTGATGAAGGCTATGAGAGATGGCCAGAAATAGAATAAAAAAGCTATGTGTAACTACTTCCAAAAGATCCAAGTCAAAGTAGAAGGACAAAGACATCGAATGCCTTCGGAACTATTTGTTATGCTCTTTTGTAACTTTCCCACTATCAAATCTAGACCTGCACATACAAAAATTTAGGAAATGGTTATGTTGTATAGGGGCTTGCCTAAGTCAAACCTCATGTTGGTGCTCCCATATCCACAATTAAAATGATGAGATAGAGTGCATACCTTTGCAAAGACAGAGGCCAAATCAATGATAAATGTTGAAATGATAAGATTACCTTAGGTATGAATCACTCTCAAGGAGCTCCACATAAATGTGGTGATGCAATGCTCTTTTAGAAGTCTTGCAATTTTTAGTGCAATAACATAATAATGATAAATGAGAAGCATGAATCCATACTTGAGTCTAGGATGCTTGTAGTCTATTGCTATATTGCTTGATAGTTCAAGTCTTGCATGATTTCTCTAGGTTGGATTCTAAAGATTGTAGTACTAGCCAGACCTTATGAAGAACAAAATATGTTTTTTATATAGGGATCACAAGTTTATTTCAAGTATAGGCCAAAAAATAATGCTCAAATTTGAAGATCAATATTGGATCAGGATAGGTAAAGGCTAACACTCGCAACACTCCAAATTTGAACCCCTTTTGGTAGGACTAGGACACTAAGTGCTTAGGTCCACCCAAAAAGGGGCCTTCAAAAGGGAGAGGCAAGTATCAAGGCCATTAACACAAGACCTAACTGTAGGCACATAGTTAAATTATAAAGCATAATTGGTCTTCAAATTAACTAGGTGAAACCATAGTAAAGTAGATTCCAAATAAAGCATGAAATGTTTAGGTTAAATAAAATTTATGACAATAAATTAGCCCCACTTTATTGGGGGCATGAACTTATGTTCATACCCATAGTAAAGGAAATAAGGAAATCAAGAGAAAGACACATAGGATGAAACTAAGTTGAGGGATGTGCAAGATCTCAAGCTTATCATCATATTAACCAACACAAAGACACTCAAAGTAAGATAAACACATGAAGATAACACAAGGTGCACAAATCATAAATTAGTCATGAAACAAGAAGGCCAAAAAATACACAAAGAAAACACACCAATCACAGATCAAACATAAAGTAAACATGAAGAAAACTTAAAGTAAATAAAGAGAAAATACGAAAAAGGCACACATACAATAGTGTTAGTACTAAGGAAAACAAAGATTCTAAGTCAACCAGGTGATGATACCTCTAAGTAAAGCTTGTCTCAATCACGAAGTATCATCCCTAAAATTCTATTGCAAACACAAAAGTGGACTTCTAGAAAGAGGAAAGAGAATACACCATGAGAAAGTTGTCCACTTGAATGGTGAAACACATAACTTCATAGCCCATTGGCTCCACTTCCTCCATTCTAGGCTCAACAGCCTCCATTAAGCATTTGTCCACCTGAATGGTGAAACAGATGTCATCTTAGTATTTCTTAACGATATCACCTGAGATCCTTACCCTTTGACTCATCTTTCTTCTGAACTCATCAAAATATTTGTTCAGTACTTCAGGGTAACCGGTTCCAATGGCTTGAATGCTTTCCTTAATTTGTTTGGTTACCGGTTGGTCAGGAGACCACTGAACATCTCCTACTCCAGGAAAGTAGCCTTGAAAATAGAAGAACAGCCCGATCAATAGTTGTCTAAACTTGAATCTCAGTGCATTATCCTGTTTAATCGACTTCAAATTAGATAGGAGTTGCCTCTGCATACCGGTGCATAGGTCAAATGATGCATCCTCTTTAATCATCCGGTAAGCGGCATTTACCACTGCAGCAAATACAGAATTGATCCTACTAACTGAAAACGTTTTGTAGCCTATAACCATGCAGGTGTATTTCACCAGATCATCCTTGATAGGATTAACTGTCATACCCCATGAGTCACTTGTTGAACCGGTGAGCTTGGCCATTTCGGTTTTTCTTACCGTTCTTAGGGCTGGCACTTTCCCTGTGTTGCAAAAACCGGTAACTGCATGAATTGCCCGAGGCGTAATATCATGCGTCCTCTCTAGGTACATCTTGTCACCGTGGACTTTGCTCAAAATGATCCTGATGTGATCCTCTGTGAAATCTTCTAGAAAATATACTGCATTATGGAGTTTCTTCTTCTCTAAGATACTAAACTCCGGTTTGATCTTTTTGTCCTTGCCACAAAATAGACCTAACTGGGTGTGAATAGCTAAAGACCCTAGGTCTTCTATTTTGCAATCAATATAATCAGAAATTCCCTCTTCAACTATGACTCCAGCCGGAACTTGTGATAAGGCATTATATTTGGACTTCCTCTGAATAAAACTTTCCAACTCAATGGATGTACTCGAACTAGTATGAGATGCGGAAGCCATTGTAGAGTATTTCAAGAACATGAAAAATACCTTTCAAACATGAATTTAGGGCTTCCTGATTCTGCTTCACTCCACTCTCCGTCAGTTGCCAAATCACCTCTTTGAGATCTCCACTACCGCTTGCAAACTGGATTTGAATCTCCTTCAAGGTTTATCAATTTCTTGAAATCTTAGCTCAAATCGCCTTTTCTTCGCTCTGCACTTGAAAACTTTTCTTCGCTCAAAAACAGATAGTGAGAAATGATTTGAAATAGGCTTTTATACATGTCTCTCACCTACCACTATTAATGCTCCTCTATTAGGGCGTAAACCCTAATTTGCCTTTTTACTGTATCTGGTCTTCTGCTAAGCGATAGGTATTGCATACCGGTTAAGGTCTTTTACCGATGTAAATCGGGGGTTCAAAAGCATTTCATCGTTTGCTCCCCCTAAGCCTTTTTGGGGCTTAGTTTGTCGGTTCCGATATTTCCACACTAGGTGCAGAAACCGGTTCCTCTTCCAACATTGTTGGTTTCTTCCTCCAGGTTTTGTTCATGTTCGTTTTAACCTTTTCAACATAAATTTCTCCTTCCTGAGTGACCGGTATATCATCAGATATACTTTTTCTACTTCTGCAGAATCTTGCAATGTGACCCGGTTTGTTGCAGTGATAGCAAACCAATCCAAGTGCTCTCCAAGGTCCATTGTTCATATTTCCATTCTTCCTTCTGCATGTAGCTGCAGTGTATCCATGTCCATGACAAATCCAACAATTTGCTCTCCATCCGGTTGTCAGTTGATAACCGCTATTTCTTGACTGATAATTGTAGGCATTGAACCGGTTGGGGTTCCGGTTTACAAAAGATTCCGGACCAACTCCTTGGGTCATCTGAGGATATCTTCCAATATTGTTCATGACAGACCTACATTCAGATGCTTTATGCCCAAACTTGTTGCATGCATAACAATGACCATTGAACTTATTGGATCTAGGTACATTGTTGATAAAATATGGAAAATTATTGTAGGCTTTGCTCCTACATACATTGGCAGTGTGTCCCTCTTTAAGACAGTTAAAGCAAACATGTTTGAATCTTTGCTTACCTTTTCCTTTGAGTGTCGGTTGCTTCTTTGATGCTTTGAAGCATTTGTTCCTAAGGATTCTCCTTCCTCATGTCCAGAGAAACCAAGACCATTGGTATTCTTTGCCAGTCTAGATGACTCAAGCTTTTGCTCTAGCTTGACAATACTTTTGCCAAACTTAGCAAGTATTTCCTTTGACTCAGAGAGTTCTTTGGAAATAGCAGTATTTGTCTCCATTAGACTTGCATTTTCAGAGATGGCTATGTTCAGTTCACCTTGCATGTCTTCCTTTTCCATTCTACTCTCATGAAGGCGAGCAGTCAGTGCACTAATCTCTTGTTTCAACTTGGAGATCTCATGATCTCTATCCTTTACCAGATCTTCAGCTTTTCTCCGGTTCTCAAGCTCTTGTCTAAACCGAATAGTTAATCCTTCCAACTCCTTTCTTAGATCAGAGTTTGAATCATTCAGCTTATTCACTTCTGCAATCATGGCTTCCATGTTAGCTTCATCTTCAGAACTACTTTCAGATAGCTCCATCAGCCTCTCTACATGTTCTCTCCTTTTTGCTTTAGATGCCTTGTATTTGACCATAAGATCATCATAGGCTTGCTCAAATTGAGTGAGCCATTGAGTAAGTTCCCTCATGGTGTATTCCTCCATATCTCTTTCCAAGTGGTTAAACTTATAGAAAGGTAGGCTCTGATACCAATTGATGAATACTGAGAGGGGGGGTGAATTAGTATGCCAAAAATCACTGCACTAAAACACTTACATAGTCTAAAGATAAACTAGTAAAACAGTCTAACAGACAGACCGGTTACCACACATGCAAACCAAAATGTGAATAAAGCATTCACCCACAAAAGCAATACAACCATAACACAAGATATTTGACGTGGAAACCCAACTGGGAAAAACCACGGTGAGATGGAACTCACAAGTCACTATCTGTAGAATAGAAACCAGACTGGTTAAGGTCAGACCAATTAAGGTCTTACAATGTTCTAATCTCAATCTCTATTAGGAGATAAGTCTGATTAAAGACTACCTTGTTAGAGGATTTTAGATTCACAGAAGTGAACCACCTTGTTAGAGGATTTTACAAAGGCTTTGAGGCCTACCCGGTTAAGGGCTATAGACTTGTCAAAGATGTGAGTAATCAACAAGTGTTTGATCTATCTAATAGCACAAACTACTTGGTTAGATCCGGTATTGCTCACAGTTAATGCATTCCAGCATTACTTCAGTCTTCTCTATCTCTCTCTCAGTTACAACTTGATCTTCTCAAATAAGATCATTCTTCCAACAACTCAACAACCACCTTAAACCCTAGCACGACATTAACCATTTTAGCAACAACTTAAAAACCTAGACATGATGTCCTTTTAAAGGAATCTGATTTCATGTCGGTCCAATAGGATTACATTACAATTTCCTAGGTTCAATGAATCTAGACATACTCAGTAACACGACACTGTGTGTGGGAGAAAAAGTGACACTAAGCAAACATGCCCTAATCTCACTTTCAACCACACACTTGTGGAATACGAAAGAGCCTAGAGGTATCACACAATTGGCTACCTATTAGGGTTTCTAGTCCTTTGTTGCAATTGAAAGATGAAATGGTGCAAGTTCAATCCCTAACCCCAAAGTGCAAGTATGAACTAATAACAAGATTGCAGAATTGAACTTAAACAATGGAAAGCTGTAAACACAAGGACAAGACAAGAATGTAAATGCGTACCCAGAGTTAAAATCTGACTGAAAATGTTCGGGACAGGGGCGCGAGCGCCACTGTCCTGATTCTGCCCCTGAAACTGCTCCAAAAACTGTTGTTTTTGCACTTTGGAAAAGTTGTCAAAAATGCTAAAAATGCTGTCTGTCAGGAGGACCAGGGCGCCCAGTGCCCCTGTCCCAGGGACCAGGGCGCCCAGCGCCCCTGTCCTGGCAGGACCAAGGCACCCCACGCCCCTGTCCTGGTCTTTTCCTCTGAAATATGGTGTGGAGTGTTGTCTCGACCTGCTATTCCCGGATCTGCAACCTGCGACGTCGTCCGAGTCCCGAAACCTGCACTTATATCTGAAAAGATGTTTGGGTGGCTATATAGGGTTTTGCCTTAGTCAAACCCCTGCTTCAGTGATTTCCACCTCCACGAATAGCCAAGTTGTATTGTAAAATGTATTGTGTGTGCAGACCTAGTGTGTGTGCAAGGTCCTAAGATGCAAGTAAGCAAACTAGAGCAACCTAGAAAGTAAACCCTAATTGCTCATAAATGATAATGTAAATGCTCTAAATCAAGATGCAAAGTGATCTAAAGCATGAATAAAGGATATGTTGAAGCTTATGCAGAGACATGAAAACAACATGAAATCATACCCAACCCTCAAGGGAGGAGTACAAGCCAATCTTCAGTCGGTAATCTCCTATTGTTCTTCAATGTCTCCCAAGCCCTAAATGGATGAATGAAATTGATAAATGCTTGATAGAAGGATGTTGAATGTTGTTGAAGTCTTCAAAGATCTCCTCTTTCGCTGCATAGAAGGTCCCTCAAAGCCAAAAATTGGATCCTTTCAAATGAAGAAAGAGAGCTCTTATATATGAAACCCTAGGTCTTAATTCCAACTTTTGGCCGACCTAGAGATTGAATCTCCCGCCAATTTCTTGGGGTTAAGCTTTATTTTATGATTGGATCGTGCTCCTAAAATTTCAGGAAAAATGTCTGGGACCATGTGCACGTCGGGCGCCATGGTCCCGACAACTTTTCACCAAATTTTCAGGGCCGTCGGATATGATGATTTTAGAGAGAATCCCAAAGTTACAGCTGATTTTGAGATGTTTTGACCCCCGAAATCAAGCCCCCAAGTTCAAAATAGGACCTAATTAGGGTTTTTGATTAAATGATGTATTGGAAGAATAAAATGAAAGGGGCACACTTTAATGAAAAGGGCCCAACTTTATGATGTGGGAGATGATGAAATAGAACCTTAGACCTAATTAATTTGACTAATTAAGTGCTAAAGGGGAAATGCAATGCAAAATGCAAAATGCGCCAAGGCGGGTGCTAAACTAGGTGTGAAATTGTACCACCCTAGCAAGTGCGTACAATTTACGACGCTACATTTAGCCCCCACTTTAGCGGTCATATGAACACTACGTGCATATGCAAGCTAAAGTACAGAAAAGTAAACATTATTTGAAAAAGGATATATCCATAAGTCTGTCGAACGAAGCCCCCAGTGGTATCTGTAGTACACAGTTAGGAACCGCACCCTACAAAACACACGTTAGATCACAAAATCACCTAATGCTTACTAAGGAAGGTGATGAAAATTTGAGGGTAGCTATATGCCCCCCCCTGTTTCGGCTTGCTAATTTTAGTGAGTTGAAACAGGGTATCATGTTTACCACTTCGAATTGTTAAAGAATATTGATGACAAATGCTCACAAGAAGATTTGATATGAGATCAAAAACTAATGGAGAATCATTTGGTAAGAAAGAGGACTAAATCTCAATTCCAACACAACAAAGAGTGTGAGGATTTGAGAGTTCTCTAACACAAGATGAAGGATGTAAATGGAAACAAAATGCAAAGAGAAGAAAAGAAAGGAGAAAAGCATGAATACACACATTGGTGATCCATGAGAAGAATAGTGAGAGAGAAAACATGGACTTCTCACCCCTAGATCTTGTCTAGGTGATCCATGGGAAAAGGACATGGAAAACTAGCCCCTAGAGTCTGTCTAGGTGATCCATGTAAGGAAGGAGAGTGAGAAAGTCTAGCCTTATGCCGCTAGTTCCACTCAACCTCGTGCATGTGTGTGTAAGTGAGGTTGGAAGCACCTCATAGGAGTCTATGCCTGAGTATGCTACAACCTGTATATGTATAGTACAAAAGCGTGACATCTCGCTCTAAGAGTCTGTGCTCTGGTTCCGAGAATAATCACCCTGCATAAAAGAAAAATGGAGACATCTCGCTCTAAGAGTCTGTGCTCTGGTTCCGAGAATGACCCATTGCTCAAAAAGTGTAATTTTTATGTCATAAGTAAAGTAGAACAAGGATACCTACCTTTATTACAAAAGAAGATACCCAAAAAATGCAACAATGTCATAGATCCAAGCAAGAGAGGTTTGCACTCTTTAAGCAAGGATAAGATAGTTGAAAAGGGATATCTTGTAATATGTGTAAAGGAGATCCTTAGAGGAGAAGAGATCTTTGTACAAAAAGACACCTATCCCCGAGAGGATAAATATAACATCTTCTAGAATAAGACAAAGAAGAGAATAAGAATGCAATACTTCCTTCTTTTGCGAGGTGAAAGTGATTCTTAATGAAGGATGACGCTCTTTTTAACCCAATCGGGAGAGTGAATTCATTATGGATGTATTTTACCAAGTGCAAAAGAGGTTGTAGTCAAGGACTTACACCTCTTGTAAGAGATAATCCTTGAACAAACAACAACAAATGCGTACAAGGCATAACTTCAAGTAATAAAGTCCACACCATCCACAAAATAGGAAAAAGCGGATCCTTAGATAAAAATAAGGAAAGATCATTGCCTCCCAAGGATAAGGACAATGAGAAGGACTTACACAATCTTCTAGGGAGAGATTTGGACATAAGCAAAAGAAGAGATGTATGAAATCACTCTTGTCCCCATAGGAACAAGAAAATTAGGCTATTATGTTGCTTCAAAAAAAAAAAAAAAAAAAAAATGATTGCACTTGAAATTGTACCATCATGAATGACAATGAGCCCCCAGTAAATGAGCTACCAATGTCACATAATGATGAGCAACATAATAGCCATTAATGTTATTTAAAGACATGATAGATTGAATAAGGTATTTGAATATGACATGTTAAATGCTCAACTATAAGTGAGATCAAAAACATGTATAAAATGATAAAAATTGAAGAAGAAAACTCACATGAAATCTTAGAAGAGGAATGAGTGTAATTTATTAGAGCCTTATCCCTAGAGGAAAGAACTTTATTATGAATAGGAGATAAAGATTCATAAGTGGATTTAGAAATTTGAGGGGATTCATAAAGAGATTTGTTCATTGCCAAGATTTCCTTATGAGGGGAATGAGAGTTGATAGAAGTAGAAGATGATTTAGTTGAAGTGAGATCATCATCACTACTAAATATAGCATTCACATTGAGAGATGGTCTTTAAGATGCTTTGGTACGTTTGCAGGGATTATAGCCGAGTCCAAAGGCATAATTGTGAAAAGTAGTCTCTAGAGGAACTTTTATCCCTTGTTCATGAGCACCACAACCATTTCCATGATACCCATGCTTAGCAAAAATGCGAAAACCACGATCATAACAATCAGCCATTTCAGGAAGAGAAGGTGGTTTTTCATAAGACAAAGAATCAAACTCTTCATAATTAGAGGTGTGAGGAGAAGAAGTTTGAGAAGCGGCCACAAAATTATTACTCATAGGTTCAGGTAAGATTGATTGATTTTTAGTTTCTTCCTTCTTTTTAACTTTAAGCTCTCTAGGAGGAATGCTATACTCACCTACAAAGGTGGGATTAAAGTCAAGAGATCCCCAATCGTCATCTGCGAGAACCTTCTCAGGATCAAAAGCCTTTTTATGCGTATATTCAAGTTAAGAAGAATCTTCTTCAGGAACTTCAGACTCATCCAAAGAATTTTGATTATTAGAGGGTGATGATCCATCCATGGGTATCTTGTTTAACGAGTCATCACTAGAAGAGGAAGGCTTAGAAGAACTCCCTTTGGAAGTAGATGTTTGCAAACAAGCTTTAAAATTAGTATCACCTATCAAGGTATATGTCTTATTGTTATAAATGAATTTAACTTGTCTATGCAATGTAGAGGGGACAGCTTGCATACCGTGAATCCAAGGTCTCCCTAATAACAAGTTGTATGTTAGATTTCCCGACATAACATGGATAGGAGTAGGCAAAGTAACAGGTCCCACTGTGATGGGTAAGGTGATAATACCTAATGAAGACTTAGCCACATTATCAAAGCCTCGAATGGGATGAGAGTCAAGCTCAATAAGGGATGTATCCACATTCATCTTATGCAATAGATTAATGCTACACACATTAAGGCCAGAACCATTATCTACCAGTGTTCGTCTTATAGCAGTGTCATTTATGATAACCACAATCATCAAGGGATCATATTGATGTTGAATTTCACTAGTAGGCAACTCATCTTGGGTAAACACAATTCGAGCTTTAGGATTCATCACAGAGTTAACCAAAGACACTATATTACTAGATGTATTAGGTGGAGGAACATTCAAATCTTTCAAGGCATCTTGTAACATTCCATGATGAGCAGAAGAAGTTTGGATCAAATCCCAAAGGGATATCTTAGCAGGGGTAGTTTTAAGTTGTTCTATGAGATCATATTCCTTAATGAGAACTTGTGAAATATGTGGAGCTTGCGGAAGAATTGGTTGAGAAGGAGGAAGTGAAGTTGGGCTAACTGGAGGAGGATTAGGTTGCCTATTGTTTCTAGTATTATAAGTATGGGCAACCGCATGATAACTCTCTCTAGTCAATTGCTTAGCATACTCATAAGGGCTCTTAGAGGAATAACCTCCTTGCACAGTAATAACAGGTTTCTTAGGAGTGCAAAAAGAATCATTAGCATAACCACCTTGAACCACTAAGATAGGCTTATTTAAAGGTTGAGAATTTTGAGAAGGACAAGCACCTTGGACAGTGAAGAGAGGTTTGTTAGGGGTTTCATTCACATGTATCAAATTGATTGAGGATGGTTTAGAGGAATGAACAAAAGTGTTGGAAGAATTATTGATAGTCTTCTCTTGCACTAAAATCTTATCACAGATTAGATCAATTTTAGGAGAGAGACAAGGGATAGGCATTGATGTTCTAGTAGGAAGAGTAATACTAGGAAAGGTCATATCATCCTCTATCGTCAAAGGATCTACATGGGGAATAAACTCTCTAGGAGAAGGATCAACATTACTCTCTAAAGTCTCACTTTTGAGAGGGAGATCTTTGAAAGAGATGTTAACCATCTTGCTTTGAACTAGGGTATCCTTATGAGTAGAACCAAGTTGAGGAGAGGGAGAATAATTGAGATTCAAGGAAGGTGAGAAACTCTCAAGGGAGTTCTCAATCTTGATTTCATCCCCTTTGGCTAGGGTTCTCTCACAGGGTAGAGAATAATCAACACCACCTTCTAATGGTTCATCCCAAATAGTGAAGTTGTTGAAAGGAATGTTTGAAGTATTGTCAATTTCGGGAGAGGAGATAACATTGTTTATTAATTCTGCATCCTTAGGAGGGAGAGCATCAATAGATGTGTTAAACTCATCCTCTTTCCTCAAAATATGTTCAATAGGGGAGAGAGAATTAAGGAAATTGCTTATTATTTCATCTTCTTTCTCTAAGGGATGCTTATGGGTAAGACCAACTTTAGGAGAAGGGTAAGCATTTACCATTAATTCATCATCTCTAGTGGGAATTTTGTTGGAAAAGGAAAGGCCATCACTAGGAAATGTAGGGATAATGTCATCTTCTTGCACAAAAGGATCCTCATGAAGGGAGTGTTTTTTAGGAGACACAAAGGCATCAAGGGCATCATTCAACAAAGCATGATCATATCTATTAAAAGGTTTATCTTTTGATTCAAAAGGAGATATCTCTTCATAGAGGGGATCATTGAAAACAACCATGTTACTAGATTTAGTGGAAGAGCTGATAGGAATGTACCCTTGAGAGGAATCATTCGACTTATCTTTCTCATCACAACGAAATGGCATAGTAACAATGTTTATGAGTTTTTGGTGAAATGAAGGTTTGGTATATTTAGGTTTCAAAAATTCATCTAAAGCTTCATCTAACTCATAATCATCACAAATATGAACATCTTGCAAATAAAAATCTGACATTTTGAAATTGCATAAAATTTTAAACACACAATGCAAAGAAACACACTTTTTTTTTTTTTTCTTTTTAATTAAAATGAAATGAAAACACACTAAATCTAGATCTAGATCTAACAAATGCAATGCAAGAGGAAGCAATGATAGATTCACGTCGGGTTCACCAAAATGTGTGTGGGAGAAAAAGTGACACTAAGCAAACATGCCCTAATCTCACTTTCAACCACACACTTGTGGAATACGAAAGAGCCTAGAGGTATCACACAATTGGCTACTTCTTTTTGTGAAAGAGAGAGCCACGGGCTACCTATTACGGTTTCTATTCCTTTGTTGCAATTGAAAGATGAAATGGTGCAAGTTCAATCCCTAACCCCAAAGTGCAAGTATGAACTAATAACAAGATTGCAGAATTGAACTTAAACAATGGAAAGCTATAAAAACAAGGACAAGACAAGAATGTAAATGCGTACCCGAGGTTAAAATCTGACTGAAAATGTTCGGGACAGGGGCGCGGGCGCCACTGTCCTGATTCTGCCCCTGAAACTGCTCCGAAAACTGTTGTTTTTGCACTTTGGAAAAGCTGTCAAAAATGCTGAAAATGTTGTCTGTCAGGAGGACCAGGGTGCCCAGCGCCCCTGTCCCAGGGACCAGGGCACCCAGCGCCCCTGTCCTGGCAGGACCAGGGCGCCCCACGCCCCTGTCCAAGTCTTTTTCTCTGAAATTTGGTGCGGAGTGCTGTCTCGACCTGCTATTCCCGGATCTGCAACCTGCGGCGTCTTCCGAGTCCCGAAACCTGCACTTATATCTGAAAAGATGTTTGGGTGGCTATATAGGGTTTTTCCTTAGTCAAACCCCCGCTTCGGTGATTTCCACCTCCACGAATAGCCAAGTTGTATTGTAAAATGTATTGTGTGTGCAGACCTAGTGTGTGTGCAAGGTCCTAAGATGCAAGTAAGCAAACTAGAGCAACCTAGAAAGTAAACCCTAATTGCTCATAAATGATAATGTAAATGCTCTAAATCAAGATGCAAAGTGATCTAAAGCATGAATAAAGGATATGTTGAAGCTTATGCAGAGACATGAAAACAACATGAAATCATACCCAACCCTCAAGGGAGGAGTACAAGCCAATCTTCAGTCGGTAATCTCCTATTGTTCTTCAATGTCTCCCAAGCCCTAAATGGATGAATGAAATTGATAAATGCTTGATAGAAGGATGTTGAATGTTGTTGAAGTCTTCAAAGATCTCCTCTTTCGCTGCATAGAAGGTCCCTCAAAGCCAAAAATCGGATCCTTTCAAATGAAGAAAGAGAGCTCTTATATATGAAACCCTAGGTCTTAATTCCAACTTTTGGCCAACCTAGAGATTGAATCTCCCACCAATTTCTTGGGGTTAATATTTATTTTATGATTGGATCGCGCTCCTAAAATTTCGGGAAAAATGTCCGGGACCATGTGCACGCCGGGCACCATGGTCCCGACAACGTTTCACCAAATTTTCAGGGCCGTCGGATATGATGATTTTAGAGAGAATCCCAAAGTTACAGCTGATTTCAAGATGTTTTGACCCCCGAAATCAAGCCCCCAAGTTCAAAATAGGACCTAATTAGGGTTTTTGATTAAATGATGTATTGGAAGAATAAAATGAAAGGGGCACACTTTAATGAAAAGGGCCCAACTTTATGATGTGGGAGATGATGAAATAGAACCTTAGACCTAATTAATTTGACTAATTAAGTGCTAAAGGGGAAATGCAATGCAAAATGCAAAATGCGCCAAGGCAGGTGCTAAACTAGGTGTGAAATTGTACCACCCTAGCAAGTGCATACAATTTACGACGCTACAGACACAAAAAGCACCGTTAATGTGTCGGCAGCGTCAAACAATCATTGGATTGGTAACTCATCACAAAATGTTGGTTGGTAACTCATCACAGAGTATTACTAGTTCATACAAAATACCGATTGCCGGTTTGACAAAAATTGAAGATTGGTAAGAATGTGTTGTGCCGCTTTGCTCCCTTGTACCGGTTGAGATCTACGAACCACTTGGGGTCATCATGCCGCTTTAGACCGGGAAAAACATTCTGTAAAATCACCAATAGCCTAAAGACTAGAATACAACATACCGGTTGAAACAAATATCAGTTGAGATCTAGCTCATACATATAAAGGGGATCTCAATACAAGTGTGTGTCCATCAATGGCAATCACAACATAGACAACAAAAATGCCAACAGATAAATCCTACAAGATACAAATCTATAATTGGAGGTCTGTTTTATTTGACTCAGACTAGACTTGACATTATGAATGTTGTTTGTATTGTTTCAAGATTTCAGAGCAATCTTAGATAAAATTATGAGATGGAGGTGAAAATGATTTTTCGATACTTGCAAGGTACATCAAAATATGGTTTGTGGTACCCTAAGGATGATAACTTTACTTTATGTGCATATATAGATGTTGATTGGGTTGGAGATGTTGATGACCAGAAAAGTACTTCTGGTGATGCTTCCTTTCTTGGAAAGAAGTTGGTTTCATGGATTAGCAAGAAACAGTCATGTACTTCTTTATCTACTGTAGAAGCTTAGTATGTTGTTCCTACTACTAACTGTACACAAGTTTTATGGATGAAGCAAATGTTGAAGGATATAAAGGTGGATTGTGATGCACCGGTAGTTATTCACTGTGATAACTCTACTACTATTGATATATCAAAGAATCCGATATTTCATTCTAAAACAAATCACATATCTATCAAGTATAACTTTTTGAAGGAGAAGGTGGAAGCAAATGAAGTTAGACTGGTTTATGTGAACACTAAAGAACAGATTGTAGATATTTTCACTAAACCTTTGTCCAAGGAATCATTTGAGTACCTGAGAGATGGATTGGGAGTTTCTGTCCCTCCAGTAGAGACTTGATTGATGTGGTTTGGCATTAGTCCGACATGCATTATTAGAGATACTATTCAGTTTGGCACTAATGTGGGATGCTATTGCTCAGGGGGAGTAGTCAACTTTATGATTCAGAGGCTTATGTTTCTACTTTGATATTTTGTCAGATTTCTGGCATTGATGTCAAAGGGGGAGTGATATTGATGTGAAAAAGAAAAAAAAGGGGGAAAGATATTGATTTTCAGAACTATCTATGGGAGATTGTTGGTTGTCTTCCACAGGGGGAGACTTGTTTGGCATTTCTTGGTACTTAGATGTTTTTCACATCTAGTGTTGTCATCAATGCCAAAGGGGGAGATTGGTGACCATTTGGTGGAATTGATTATTGTTGCATTGATGTTTTGTCATTGATGCCAACACTAGCTGTTTGGATGCTTTACCGGCACCCTTCTTGTCCCGATAGGTTAAGTGGCTCCTGGTTAACTTGGATCTGGTATGATCTGGTGGGCTCTGGTATTGTCTAGTGATGGAATTGGCTTGTTAATGATACTTATGCTCTTATTTGGTCATTTGGTTTTGGTCTAGAGATCAGATTCTATTCTGCTTGCTTAGAAGATTGATTTTTGGTTCCGGTGAGGGTTTCACCAGCAGAGCTTTTGATGGAGATCTTTGTTGAATTGCATAAGTGGTGTTGGTGCAACTTTTGATGGAGTTTCAAGATACTATTGGTGATCATGTTCGAGACATAGTAGATGGAGATCATTGTTGTGGCATATGGACCTATTCTATGTCTCAGTTGATCTAGGTTATGGACCGGCTTTAATGTAACATGTAGATAGGACTTATTGATATGTTTTTGGGATGCCTCATGTGTTGGATATTATTTGTTTTTCCTCAGACCGACATGGTTTATAATTTTGTAATTGGTTTATTGTCTAATGGCTGACCCGATTGTTTAGGGTCAACAGTTTGTATATATTGATGTAAAATCTCATTGAAGATCATCATGGTTGTTGAAAAAGGTCATGGTCAAGGAATGTAATGTGAGAATAATGTAATATCATTCAAGCAGAGGAGTTGATCGATCATTGGAGATAGAATTGGGTTTATGTAAGAGGATTTAGTCCTCTGGTATTGATCTTAACCGGAATTGTACTCAAACATAGGAGATGCTATCTTTTGCAGTTCAACACTTCTCCAGATTGTAGTCTAGATTTATATGTAGTCAGTGAGAATCTTTTTGTGATGAGCAGTGTGCTCTAGGTTGTTGGCCTTCCTGCATGTGCAGGCCCCTCAATTGTAATTCACATACTTACTACAGAACTATTATCAAAATGTGAGTAGGCTTTCCACCATGGTTTTTCCCTTTACCGGGTTTTCCATGTACAAATCTTGGTGTTATGTGGACGGATTTTATTCTATGATTATTGCTTATGCTTAATTGGATTAACTTCTATTTTGGTATTAATGTTTTTGGTTCTGATATTAAAGTTTAAATTACTAATGGTCTATGACAATTTATTCACCCCCCCCCCCACCTGTCTCAGTTGTCTTCTGGTTATCTGAACTGTCTAACACAAGTTGTCTAATGTTGGGTGAGTCATGTATACGACATTGTTTCTACTAGCCAACAAGTTATGTTTTTTTGTGTGATCCATTGTGGCATGGATTCCACTAACCAATAGTTATGTTATGTTGGGTGATCTATGTATCACAACAAAATGATCACAACTAGTAATACATTCTATATTAGGCAATCAATTCCTCGGAAAACTTAAATAACACCAATGATAAAACTAGCAAGCCACACTATACTAGGTGATCAACATCTCAAAAAGTGTAAATAATAATGATCAAAATAGAAAGCCATGCTATACTAGGTGATCAAGATAAGTTGTATGGATGCAAATGGCCAACAAGTTGTGTTATGCTAGGTGATTCATAGACTACCAAAATCTTGGGGAGAATGACCAATAATAAAAAACTAGCAAGGCGTACTCTTCTAGATGATCAAGATAAATCTTAGACCACCAAAATTTCAAGAGATAGATTTATAACCATGCATCGGGGGATGCTAAATACAATACAACACCACCACTTAGTGGGCACATAAATTAAAACAACAAACAAGAAGGATGTCATTTGCCCCCTTAAGATGTTAACATATTTCTATGTTGATAAATTAAGGACAAGAGAGATCCTCATCAAGGATATACACCTCTAACACCAAGAAGAGATCCTCATCAAGGCTACATCTTCCAAACAAGAGGTGATTTTTATTAGGGATGTACTCTTCCAACAAAGAGAAGGGATCCCCATCAAGAATGCACACTTCCCAAAATGAAATGATAGTGGATCCTTGGCTAAGGATACACATCCCTAAAATACAAATTACCCTTGCCCCATATTCATATGCAAGAGTAACTACACCATAGATTTTTTTTTTTTCCCAAGATGAAGTATGATTGCACAAAAAATAGTACCACCATGAATAACAATGATCCCCAAAAAGACCTACTAATCTTACATAGTAATGAGCAACATAATAGGCAATGCTTTAATTAATTATAATGGGAAAAGGACAAAGAAGAAACTCAAAATCACTTATCATGTGAATAATAGCATTACTAAGAAGTTTTAAAAATTCTCTCTTAAAGGCCTTACACTCACCAATGGTATGGCCAAACATGTGATAATATGCATAAAAAAAAGAGATTTGTGCGATCATAATTTTTTGATTCATGAGATATTTTAGAGTAGGAAGGGTAATCAAGTGGGATTTTAAGAGCCTCGACAAGGTTTGGTCTTCCCTAGATAATGGAAAATGATTAGGAATTACTCCTATCTCATGTGAATGGATATTTTTCTCATGGGGGCTTCACTTAGTGACCCTAGGTAATATCAGGTGTGTTCAAGGCATAATAAAGAATCCCCCTATTTTCAAAACCCCTAAACTCCTTTTTGTCACCCCTCCCAGTACACAATCGATATTAAAAACACCCCTATTTTCACCAAATATTGCATTTTTCGTAGCCATAATTAAAAACCCCCTTATTTTCACCAAATGAGAAATATATGAACTCATTTTGGGGGATATTAAACCCCCCAATATGAATGCACATGATATGATATTGCCTAGCCAGTGAAGCCCCTGTTCTTTTTCTATTTTCTAAGAGGGAATGGAGGAAGGAGCGGAGGAAAAGAAGAAGGTGGAACCCTACACCTTCCCTATACTAGTGTGTCATAAGGTCCATAGGAACCCTAATTCTTTGTTCTATGTTCCCAATACCATGTCCATTATATCCTTGTTTAGAGAGCATGTTAAAACGAATAGGATAATGTGCTTCTAATTCTGATGGAGAAGTACTC
Source organism: Cryptomeria japonica (assembly GCF_030272615.1). Taxonomy (NCBI): domain Eukaryota; kingdom Viridiplantae; phylum Streptophyta; class Pinopsida; order Cupressales; family Cupressaceae; genus Cryptomeria; species Cryptomeria japonica. The sequence goes on from NC_081407.1 coordinate 631,945,181, forward strand.
ATAACAAATCCCGCTAAATTAATTTGTGTAATCATATTGTGGAGCATAAAAAGGACTAACTGACAAAGAAAGGTTGATATTTTATGATGATGTGGACATTTACTAGCATCCTTAATGCACATGGAAGTCCCTTTTCATCAAAATATCCTTATGATTATTACAATCTTTGGGAGGGGAGAAAGTGCAGTCATCCTTCAATGTTTCATTTCTAATTAAACTAGTACATGAGGTGACATGTTATTGAGGTAGTGTATGGCATACTATTTCACCAAAATATCTTGATAAGTAAGATAGATTCTAGGAGAGGATTGAGAATCTTTCTTCATAAATCTATTAGGATGGGGGTTCTGAATATTCAAGATATGTTCCTCTTGCAATAAAAAATTCATATGAGGAGGAAAAAAATTCAGAGAGGAACAAGCATCCACTTCATCATTATTTATACAAGGGGTTCTAAAGGTACAACATGAAACATCTACCAAATCTTTTAGGAAGGAAAAACATGCTAAACATATTTTTTGAGAATGTCATTATGTGATAAGTGAGGATGTGATGGATGAATGTAAGTGATGATAAATGAAATATGCAACTAGTTAATGAATTGGTATAAAAATGCAACTAATTAACAAACTAATTATGTGTATAATGTAAAAAATTCAACATATGCAGCAAGTTCAAATGAGTTGATTAGGTGAATGTAAATGAGCTATGTGCAACTAAATCAAAAGATATGCAAGTATAAGACATGTCATGTTCAACAAAATTAAACGATGGGGAAAGGATCTCTAGGCTAATCAATGCAATCTAAAGATCTAAAATACTTTCATTATATTGGAACACAAATAGGCCTAGCTACTATCCTAAAGGGAGAGCTAGAGGTTGGGGTTTTGTTACCTTGTTGCAAAAGAATGAGATACTAAAGTGTGTGTGAGTGAACTAGGATAGAAATGGTAAAATGATTAAATGAGATAGTGAAGTGTGTTTGAGTGAACGAGGATAGAAATGGTAAAATGATTAAATATAACAAGGTATAGTAGGCACAAAATGAAAGACAAAAATAGTAAAGAAAATCAAAGATAAAGACACAAAGAAGAACCTGGCACTAAAATATGAAGTTGATTTTTCTGGATAGAAGCATTGGGAAACCTAGATTGAAGATGATAAAGAATGAGATAAATCTAATCACACAACTACAAAGTACAAAAAAAATGTACTTTCAAAAAAATGTTACCCAAAAATGTTATATAGGAGCAAGAACGGAGTCCTAAAAGTTTACAAAATGAGAATGATTTAGTAATAGTTGTGAGATCTTTGAAAAATAAAAAATATCAAACATCAAAATTAAAATATGATTGTTCCACTACAAAGAGCACAAAATTACACCACAAATAAAAAAAAATGGTTGAAAAAAGAAGTCCATTTGATGACCAAGTTATGACCATTTGAAGTTGAACTACAAAATTAAAATTGCTAGTGGAAAGGGGGTAGATTGGATTTACTTGCTAACAATAATTTGGCCATCAAATCTAACACATCATCTTTTGATGGTCATTTTTCTATAAAATGTAAGACAGTGTCTCATTGATGTATATTTGGCTATGAAAGTTTAAGATAATAGCACAAAAATGCTAAAAAATTCTACCACAAAGATATGAAGTATTATATATGAAAATAGAGGATTTTGAATTCAATGGAAGGGTCTATTTTGATTAAAAATTCTTTGAAATGAACCTACAATACAAATCCACAAATAAAAAATCAAAATCTAGTATTTCTATCAAGTTTTTATGATTTTCTAGGTCATCTTATGATTCACAAGAAGAGTGTATTCAAATTTTCAAGATCCGCCAAGTTTTGCACCCTAGAAATACATAATACTTGATTACCTCTCATATTTGATAAGGGACTTGTAGATTTGAAGCTATGATACCATGTTAGAGTCACTCAAGGACTCAAGCTCCCATGATCACCTACAAAAAAAAAACTAACCTTCTACAAGGGAGAAAAGCAAGACCATAAATTTGTAATAATGGATGCAAAATATATTCAATCAATATGATCAATGATGTGTGTATGTAATATATGTAATACAATAAATTGTGCATATGATACCTTGTTTATATAGACAAGGTTGAGAGATAGAACTAGGATAATGACAATTGTCTTAATCCTATACAATGAGAAAACTAGCTTGATAATTATCAAATGACTTGGGACACAAGAAGTGAATACCAAAAGATTAAATAAGATCTGTTTAACAATTAATACTTATAGAAAGATTCCTAAGTCCTAAGTAACTTAACATATGAATAGGACCTAATACTAAACTAGTTAGGAAAAATACCTTATTCACACCAAGGAGATATCAGCTTTATTGAAGCATCTAAAGATATATAATCCATAGATTCAATCATTGGTATTAAATATTTATAAGTTGTAATGACCAAATATCCCACAAAAGATAACACATCAGGATTATTAGAAGAAGTTGCAACCCTTAAAGCCAAGTCTTCCTCTAACGTCGCCTCCTCAAAATTAAAAGAATTCCCAATCATCAAATGTTCATGGTGGAAATTCTTCCACCAAGTTGCCTCACTTTTATCGTTACAAGAGTAAGGGAAATCCAAAGCTAATTATATCATGTAACAAAACATCTCCCATGATATTATGGGAGACCCTCATAGTCGAGTGTTTGAGTCCACAATCTATCCCCAACAAGTAGGACAATATCACTATGTAGACCCATAAAGGTGTCAATGTCCATGATAATTTTGGGATAAGTAGTATGGCCATAGTTTATCATCGTGTCATCTTCCTATTAAAAAATGGCCAAGAGCATTTTCAATAGATTCAAAACAAGACAGTCTCAAAAATTAAAGAGGAATATTTAGAAGTGTCACTCAAATAGGTAGAATACTTAAGGATTTTGTAAGTGGGTTGAATGAAAGAAACCAAGGTTTAAGAGAAAGAAAATTCTTTCTCCACATCCAAACTCCACCATCCAACAGCTACATCCTTTCATCACCCAATTGTAATTACACCATAAAAAATACCTTTAGCATTGGGATAAAACCCATTCCTTCCCTTAATGAGGGGCCTTAAAGTCTCGGATGCCCATTTGTTCAAATCGGGAAGGAAAAATGCCAATACCATTAAATCTATAGATTAGAGCATCACATTTATATTGATCTTCATCATCTAACACCTCCTTCTCATAGATAAAAAAATAAGTGATGAAGGTGAGAAAGATAAGGGCTCACTCCACTAGGAGGGGAAAGTAGAACCTAATGGAAGGCAAAACCTAGCATCAAGTAAACCATATTGTACATCTTTAGTATGATAAACCTTCACACCACCAACAGTAGGGCCAAAAGAATGTACCACACAAACCTCAAGAATAGGGGCATTACTAGTATCAATTGGTGAATCTATCACAATACCAGAGTAAGTGAGAACCATCGCAAGAATAGCTTGCAAGAGCTAACACCATGAAGAGAAAGAAGAATAGGTAAATAAGAATCTTTTGAAATTCGTCAAACATCTATATAAGGGATCTCTAGACACAATGAAAAAAATTTGTATGTAACAACAATGGTTTGTGAGGGAGATGGGGTCAGCATAATTTTTGAAATTTATTTGTATTCATCCCTTTCCT